>NC_057772.1:5687976-5784782 GCF_014825855.1 Bombus pyrosoma
ATCAGCCTACTTGAAGATTGATTAAATATTGTCTACTATAACTTTGCATAATTTTAAATAAATTCTATATATTTCAAATATATTTTAAACAAATTATATATAATCTTAGAATATTAAATAAATTCAAATACTTTAGATTTTAGCGACAACCTCGTTTCTTTTATCAACTTTGCCAAGACGTTTTCATACTCGCAACTTGGAAGCAACAGCAAGCACGTATGAATTCCTAACATCTACTGTAGATGTTATTGTTCAGTTAAGGAGTCGTCTTATTAGCGTTAAAGGTACATAGGAGTTTCACTTATCTAACTTAAGATTTACCGCTGCAGTTCCAAGAACGGGTACACGTTGCATATTACGTGTTTGCGCTTACGGTCCGCCTTTAATTAACGAATTTACGGCAACTCGGAATATGTAATTTAGCTTAGACAAGTCATGTAATTAACATAATTCATTCGCCAAGTTTTGTCCACGTTTTCTTGCATATGTTAAAGGAACACGGTGGTCCTACCCAATGTATTACACCGAAGATTCAAGTTGTATACGTATAAGCAATTCCGCTATTGAAACGTTAGCGCGAATTAAACTTCATTATGAATTCTGTTTACGCTGAAAAGATCGTTGTATGGATATTTGCAACCCAAGAGAATCGATAATACAATCCTAACGAGACAGTTGTATGCGCAACGGAAATATAGTTTAGATAAATATATCTTATACGATGAATAGGAAGAAGTTAATCGTGTAAAACTAAATAACGCGCTGAAGCTTATCGTGTTTAGTGCAATTGGACGCGTAAAATTCAATTCCGCAAAAGTACCATTTTCCGCTTCCAGCATATCATTTAACTAAATACAGTTAAAACAATCGTATCATAAGATTACACGACTCGAAGTACGACTCAAAGTTGCGTGTAACATACAGTAACATGCAGCATGAAAGGATCAAAGAGTTTGTTTTTTAAAAATTGATTCTACCTGTTCGATATCATTTTGAGAAGAATCTATTTCCGATCGATACTGAATATGTTTAAATGCACACACACACACACACACACACACACACGCACGCACGCACGCACGCACGCACACATATACACGAAAAACTGGCATACATATCCTTAACGAGTATGAAGCAGATCTAACGAAAATACGATGAAAACTGAAACGTTCGTAACGTTGCTCAAGTGCCACGAAGCCATTTTCTAGATTAACCGAAAATGTATCCGGAAATCCTGCCAGACGACCCTCTTACGGTGGTCAGTTGGTCATTTTATTATGGTTGTTACACAGCCTCCCCTCTGCAAATGGCGGCTGCCAGTAAATCCTGGCACTAATGCCGCAGTATAATCTTTTGAGCCACTTTCCTGTCCTGAACGAGTCTAATCTATTCAAATTTGCGCGACGAAGGAAAACTTGATTCTATTTTTATTGCCGTTCCTTTTTTTCTTTTTTTTTTTTTTTCAAGGAAACGCACGCGGAACCACGGATACGAAAATACGAAATACAACTGAAGGATGACATTTAGAAGCAAAACATCGACTCGAAATCTCTCCAAATCGAAGCAAATGCACGTTTATCGCGTTAGAAGAGGCAAGAAATAGAAGAAGTAATAGAGAGTTCATGCGAAAACTAAACTAAAACTTGTTAAAAATTTTCCGGCTACTATTTTGCTTTTGTGTTTTACCATTTATCATATATATGCGTCACTTTGTTTTTCTCTTATGCGCGCGAAAAGTACGTGTATATTTTGAACAAAACCAAGATACCCAGGTGTGAATTCAGAACTATACTTTATTCACTTCCTGTATCGTAGTACTTCGCGTGTTCTTGAAATATATTGCCCCTCACAGCGTATTTTATACACATACGAATATTTTTGCTGTTGTATACAAAGCGTTGCTTGTTCGCAGTTTAAAGTATCTCGTTTACTTTCGGAGAAACTCTATTGCAAATCTGCGTGGAAAATTGAGGTATACTACTAGTGACATGCAGAGAACCGTTAGGATTGTATTAATATAAATCATAGTGAATTATGGCATTGTGCGATGTACGAGACTGGAACTTAGAAGAAAATCCTCATATACAATTAACAATATTTTTGACTAAATTGTGTTTCATAGATTTTTTCAATCGACGAGTCATACGTGGTTCCTGTTTCTTGTCAGTAGATCGTGGATTTTTATGTATCTATGGGAAGCTTTAAAGTGCGAAAATCTAGAAAACGCACGTAATATGCAAAAATATAAATTATATTCAGAATGAGGCATACGAAATAAATCATTATGTAAGTTTGCATTTCTTTAGTTATAAAAATATGAAATTGATAGTAATTGCGATAGTAATTGGGATTTATCAGAAGAACGCGGGCTTATTCTCAAGAGAATATATATATTCATAAATATTAGGTTGTCCGAAATATCTCTTTCGTTTTATAAGGAAATAATAGACGCACAATGTTTTCTGTTTTACAATAGTTTATTGAATTATGCACGAATATAATAAGAGAAATAGAACGAAATGGATCACACCTAATTCAATAAAATAATATAAAACAGAAATTGTTGCTCATCTATTATCACCTTATGAAACGAAAGAAACTTTTCGGGCAACCTAATATTAGATTAGCGAACGATTCTCGCACAACGAGAAGAAAGATTCGAATGTCACAACGCGCTGCGTGTGCGTGTGAAACTGTACATAGAAAACAGGCGTACGACTACGACGGGAAACAAAGACGGACAGTTAGACGCGTGAATTTTATCGCGGCGGAAGCCATTCTTCGTGAGCCTCGTAAAAAGTTAGCACGGATGCACGAATAAAAAAGAGCCTGCAGCGAGAATCCAGTTTCCGGGCGAGCGTGCACCACATAAAATACTAGTTTTTTTTTTTTTTTTTACCAGCCGTTCTTCGAGTCACGATACCTAGCCGAGCGGTCGTTGACGAACCACGAATAGAAAATTATGATAAAAGTTCGACGGAGCCGTTGGTTCAGTCGATGCATACGTTTCCGTTTCCATTCTCATTCGTACCGTACCGTTTCAAAACGCGCAACGTCTAATTTCGCTAAATTAGCCGAGTTCTGACAGCGCCCGCACCCTGGGGAGTGTTAACCAAAACCTGCGAACCAAAGCAGTTTACGGAGTCTCAACCGCGAATAATTATGATAACGTGTAATATATAGAACACTGTAGCTTTCGCCAATGAAAAGATCAAGTTTAGCGTAGCTAATGAATGGATCGTTGCTTTTTACGCATTTACGCGTATAAAATTACGCCCACGTATCGGTTACAATTTTCTAACGGATAAACCGAAAAAGTTGCATTTCTTCGGTTGTATTCGTAAATATTAAGCATTAATTTGCATAAGAAGCCGCAATCCGCCAGTAGCGGTACTCGTGATTTACGCGCTGACTAAAGGCGCTAACCAAATGGCCCTCTCCTAAAAATTAATCTCCTTATTAATTTGGCTAATAATATTCAATGGTATTTATCGTTATCAACTTTTGAAGAAAAACTGCTCGTTAAAAAGTTGGATCGATTCGAACGGTAAATGGAAACGTGTAATTCGAAGTTAAAATTTCGCAATGGAAAACCTATGGAATAGGCAAAAAAGAAAGTAACATAAGAGGTCTATCTCTTCGCTATCGAATATTCGGATCGTTGGCACGAGCGGAGAGGGGCGAACAGTCAAGATAATACCGGACCGTTGGTAGCCCCCGTGAATAGTTACACGTTCGATTGCCACGGCCATGAATGTCTATCGAATCGACTCCAGGCTTTCGTAGGATCCATGTAAATACCAGTATCAAGGTTTCGAGTAGGCATTAGAGTGGTATTCAGTTTGCGTCGTGCCCGTTCAGCTACAATGCCTCGAAATGTCGGTTGAGTTTCACGCGGTCCTATTTTCCTGACCGGAGTGTATTGAACGCGAATAGAAGGAAAAGAAACATATCGGCTATGAATACAAATAGAACTGTCCAAGATATGCGTTGATACGTTCTGCACGTGTTACCATCTCTGCATCCGGCTACTCAATCGGACGCCGTATTTCCGATAGTAACTATCTTACCAATCATTGGCGTTTCCAGATATTTCCCATTTAGTCCGATTTTTATAGGAAATTTCATGCAAATCCACGTAAGATTTCTTTAAAATATTTGGTCAAATTTGATTAGCAAGTACGACAGAGATCTGAAAAGGTGATTAGGCAGAGGAATGCGTTATTTGAAGTAACGTCTTAAGAAATAATATCATCTCATAGAGAACGGTATGTATTTTCCTTGACTGTACTTGTTCTTTCTCTGTATACCGTTCCATCGTTTCCAACTCTACACGATTCTTCAATTTGGATATTCCATTTATTCTTGCATCTCTTTTTCCTATAAATGTAGAAACGTACGGGTATAAAACGCTTCGATAACGGGTGTCCAGATAAAAGATATTCAGCGTATATCTAGTAACAAAGTTTTCGATGCAGATTAATATTCGCTAAATAGAAGTCGTGACTTTTCTTTACCCAGGAAAGTTGGTTATATATTCAACGGTACGAGGAATAAAATTGTTCAAGAATCGGCTCGTTCACGATGAAAAAAACGAAGGACGCTATTACTGAGAGAATGGTCTCTCTGCGATTAAATTTCAGAAGCGGTCGCGATATGAACACGAAAAAAAAAAAAGGAGAAACGAAAATCGGGCGGGTGTCCAGCGATCCGTTTCGAATCGACCACCTTAACGATCGAACGAATAAAAGAAGCGCCAGCGATCAAAAGGTTCGAATTTATTCCACTCTGCAGAGCATGTCATTCACGCTTCGCTCTACTTTCGTCCTGACCGAATCACTTTGTTTCGACGGACAATAAATGGTCATATGACCTGTGATCAATCTACCGAGAACGGTCTAATAAAATTTCGCCGATCGATCTCACCGATACTTTCTTCTAAATACCGATCGCTGAGAGGCTGGTTTATTGCGTTCCTCGATCTACTCGGTCGAAACGAGCGGCATTTCGAACGATACCGATTTGTTTTAATCTGATTGGTACCAACGTCGATTATAATCAACGGTGAACTATAATCGGCGATCGTGAAACGCATCCTACAGGAAGCTCGTTTATGTCCTGCAACTTTTGATCGAGCAACCGAGTCGATCGACGTTAGATAGTTTAAATTCGTCCGTGTAAATACAGCGTCAACCAAGTTGGCGCAGCTTCCGATCGTTCGATCAGGAATAGCTCGTTCCGTCCATCTTTGATTGGTTGTTTCAACTGCAGTTGCCTAACGTAAACGCGGCTATGCAGACTACGGTTCACTTTAGTCGACTGTTTATATCCCCCTGGCTAGTCGTTCCGGACGTTTCGTTCTATCAACCCTTGCGAAACTTCTCAACTTAAAAATAATTATTGGATTTCCATGAGTCGAAGAAAGTATCACGGTTCGTTCCATTGGGTATCAAGCGGCGCTACGCGACGAACGAGCACCGTCCGAAAGAGGCTAACGTTACCGGAAAGACTCTACTTTTAAGGCCGCACCTGTGGAACGATGGGGACGAAAAACGTTGGCAGAAGAACAACGCCGGCTAGACAGGGGAAAAACAGAACTGGGAAAATCTTGAAAAATACCTGCGTCTCCTTCGGCTGTTACTGGCTTCTCCGGACAATGGAATGGTTGAGTCACGGGATTCCCGGAGCACCGCAATGCCTGGAGTTATTTTTCAAAAGCTTCGCTTCCCATTTCCTGCTAGCCCGTCTGGAAAGATACGAAAGAAAATTTGTTGTCTTCCGACTCGGTCTTCATACACGCAATAGCTCGTGCAATAAAAACACGGGCAATAATTCGCTCGCGTTGCCGTTACAAAGGAAGAGGATCCGTGGTCGGATAAGAAAACAGGAAGCTTTAAGACTGATTCGCGTTACCGCAGCAACAGAGGATAAGACGGTTCGCGATAAAATACCGTGACAATAATAGTAATGGGTATGATCGGTTGAAATCGAGCTAGTGACACGAGAAGTAACGCGATAGTGACGTGACTATGAATTTGGATTAAAAGAGGCTCGTTGGTAAATATATTCACCCTCGCGACAGGGTTACGTTGTTTCGGAACGTGCCTTTGAGAATAGACGTCGGATGTGTAAAGTACATCGTGTTTGTATAATATAGGGTATATAATATAGAGTATATAATATAGGGAACCGTAATTCTATGCTTCCAAATAAATCTTCCTATCATGTACCAGAAAATTCCTCAAGTTTGAGGAAAACAAAGAAGAATCATTATTCGTATGCGTGACGATTATTATTATATTTTGTTTACGATTACTTTCTTAAGTAGTTATAAATCTTTTATTCGATCAACACACTGGTAAGATCAAGGTATAAGGAAGTCGAGGATCGCAGCAAGATTAATACTATTATAAGAGAAGCCTGTTTAGAAAGATGCGAAAGATCGCGTTTCTGTTTTATCGCTAATATAGATTTAACAAAAAAATATTGAAAAATATCGTTAACCAAAGAGTTTGGTATTCGTAAATGGTACGACAGAGAGCGGTAGCTTCCTTTTTTATCGTCTTGTTTCAATACCATAAAAGCAATCCAATATTTGATTTCATTGCCAAGATTCTCTCTTGCACGGTTATTCTTCCGAAAATGTATTTGGTTTTCATTGAAAAACGCCCGCTTTACGTATCGTCGAATTATACAAATTTTCTCATCGACAGTTTACGTTTGTAAATACCGTAAATCGAGCGAGGAATTTCAAACCGAAACATTTTGGCAGTGAAATATGTAATTGCTAACGTAAATGTGTAAAGACACATTCCGCTTCGTTCGCTGTGCTTGTAGTCGAAATTATCTTAACTACGCGGCAAATTCGGCGGAAAAATTGCCACAGAAATTCATGGATTCAAAGTGGCAACGTTTCCTGGAGAAGAACGGTCCCGACATTATGGAAATTATTGTCAGCGACGGAAATACAATGCGTCGAACAACTGGCGAACGTTAGCGTGTGCGACGCGTCTCTATGAAACCGTCTAACGTTGAAGCAGTGGAGAAAAAAAAAAGAAAAAAAAGAGGGGAAAATAGGAGAACGTAAGGTGAGAGGGCATGAAACGGGCAACAGGAGTCGTGAAGCATGAACCTTTACGATATTTGAAAAAAGAAATAAACGTGGAAAATGGATGATGGGTGTGGGCAAGGAAAGGAATATGAAACGCGGAAGAAGCTTGACGGGATAAAGGCACGGGTGATAAAGCGTAAAATGCAATATCTCTGTCTATTCGTTTGAAACGTTAGTTTTAACCCTCCGAAGTGATCCATTAAGGTTAACGTCATGTTTTTCACGCAAATTTCTATCGGAAGCATCATTTTCCGTTTCGATGCGTAGTCTTTGACGCTGATATTATGACCTCTCGCGCGGCAAGTTACCTTGACTGTCACGCAATTTTATACATACATGTACGTATTTCGCCATAGAAGTTGTAATAAATTGAAATATATTACACCTTAACATTTATTTCTTGAAAAATACAATATTGCATTTTCGTACCTTCTCTCTGGAACTGCTTTCTAGCTCACTCAAAGCGTTGAAAATATTTTGGTCGATATAATTTGTCGTATTTTAATCATTTTTAAGATAATTTAATAGAACGTAGATCATTGATGATCACCGTGGAAGTTATCGCGTTAATATTATCCAAAGTATTTTTCCAAGAGTTTACTTGAGTATACTAAGAGAGCGACCCACGTGTTCGCGAAATTGTATACCCTCAATTTGTTATTTGCAATACATTTATTACTATCGAACGCGTAGGGATTGTACAACCCTTAAAAATGTAGTCATTCTGCATTCGTAAAATGATTTCTAAATCTGGATCTTTGATTCCAATACTCGATCGTACAAATAGCTAGAGATAGTTTTCTCCATAATATCCGCGTCATACTTACTCGAAGTATCAATTAATATTTCACCATGAATCCCTTTTGCTTCCATGAAACTCATTTCTACGCGTACAACGTCTCTTCTTCTTATTTTTATTCGTAGATTTAATAACATTATACGAACACTTCGTAAGCCGTTATGCTTTTTACTCATCTATAATATTAAAATCTTGTCGCCAAACAGTACAAAGATTTTTCAAGTGTGTGTAGATAGGTGAACATGTGCGCGTGTGTAAAACCAACGAGAGGCAGAGGTTGCATGCAGCTCGATATTCCGCTTTAACGAGCAAAGAGCGCTGCGTGTAGAGCGGTTCGCAGATAATTTCGGTGAAAAAGGGACAGCGGGACGGGAAAAGAAAACGACGCCATACAAAATGAAATTTCCCTTTTCCGTCACCACTTATACGATGCACTGTGTGGTTCCGAGACGCTCGACCATAAACGAGACCGAGGATGGAGGTACTTCGGTCATACTTTGATGCCACCACGACCTCCATAACCCCCTGTTTTTTTATACACCCACGCACAGAAACGATGCTTCTTGGTTTGCATTTTCGCCAAGAATAGCGGACGGAGTCGCACTTAGCTGTCTTTTTTCCTCCGCTGGGAAACCTAGTATTTAATGTAAATTTTGTACGGGTTCTTCTAGAACGGAGAAACTTTGACGAACGAAACGGGAGAAATTCGAAGGCAATCGTGCTGGAAATAACGTAAGCTAAAATAAAGTAATACAAAGAATAATTGGACATTGCATATTACCTAGGCTTATCGCTTGACTGTGAATTTTTATGCGTCTACATATAGGAAATTTTAAAGTGTAAAATTACACAAAACGCACATAATACAAAAAAAAAAAAAAAAAAATGTATAAAATATTCAAAGCGTAATGCTTTCAATGTCACTCGAATATATATTTTACCTTTCAAACTATATTCTGAGAAATATAAATTTTCGTGAAAATCCACGGTCTACTTATCGCTGGCGGATCATCATTTATTTCAATTATTACAAAATAAACTGAAAATTAATTCTATATCCGTTTCGCGATATCCAAACTGAACACAGCGCACCAACTACGTCCAACTTATTCGCATTCATTTCCCTGTAAACAGAGTTAAATTTCCAAGGGAACATCTCACAATTTTCCATCACAATTCATCAAACGCTTGACACACTATGTTTTACCGTGAAACCATAATACCAGAACTCTGCGTTTCACAGACTCGGTCGGTCTCCTTCCTCTTCTATACAAGAAAGTTGCAAGGCGAAATTGCAAGGTGCACGAGTAAGGACTAAGGTATAGTATTGTTCGAGGCAGATCTCAAGAAGTTCTTGACGCGAGCACGTCTCGCCTGTCCCTTGGTAGATCGAAGCTAGCCAAACGAGAAGACGTATCGAACGGGGTGTTCATCCAGACAGTAGAAGCGAAAAGGAAAGATAAGACAGAGGAAGGAGGAGAGAGAGAGAGAGAGAGAGAGAGAGAGAGAGAGAGAGAGAGAGAGAGAGAGTGAAGAAGAGAAACAGTGGACGGGGGACGAAAGAGAGAGTGTTGATCGTAGATCGCTACGAACCAGTCTGTCTTCTCAACCCCTTTTCCAACGGGACGAGTCCACAGAAGCAGTCAGCCAAGACGGATTGTCCTCGGTGAAACTTCCTTAATTATCTCGCGGTTCCAGGAATAATTCGGTCGATTCGAACAGGGTGGTTTACAAATCCGGTCGACATCTTGCGACAAACAAGCCGTCGCTCGATGGGGACAAGCCTGCAAAACGAACGTAAAGGAGATGGGGGGAGTGGCGAAGAAGAGGATTCGACTCGCTTTACTCTCCTTCGAAACTGTAATTCCGGGTCCCCAGACCTTTGCCGCAGTTCGACTTTCCTACCGGTTCACGTTCGCCCATTGTCATTCGATTCGACGATTCTACGAATTTTTGCAGCGGCGGTAGCCTCTCACAAATTCGATCGCGCAGCTCCAAGTTTAGTCGAACTCCTTCTTGAGAAGCGCTATGCTACTCTCTGATGAACATTTCACCGATGCGATACGGTGGAAGTAGCGTACGAAGCTTCGAGCAGAAACGAAATACGATAGAAACGTTTGATTATTTTGATATCGAATTCAGGGAAGTCAAAATCGTTGAAACGGCGCGAGTATTGTTTTTCCCAGCGTTCGACGACGGCCATGGTATCGCGTTGGGAATAACAAAAATTTTCGGATTTCAGATCGCCACTGACGTCAAACATTTCTGGCACAAGTAAAATGACAAACGAGGAAGCAAGCAACATGCGCGAATGACAAAACAGTCCAAAATTGCTCGAAAACTGGAACGGACGTTAGCTGGCTGTGTAAAAAATAGTAATGGAAAAGCCAATGTATGGACCTTGTGTCGTACGAAAAACATTCGACTCTTCAACTTCGAAATTCGTATAAATATTATTACTTACCTGTATGTTCAAAGGTCACTCGTAGATCCATACATTTTTAGTTTTATTCGACGGTAACAAAAAAGAGAAGAAAGAACACTGATCATTAATTTTCAATCGAATTTGATATTACTAGTTAAATAGAACGTAAACGGTGAAACATTGCGAGATGGTTCCATAACCTGGAGAGGCAATGAGTTGCATGTACTAAAACCCGATTAGTTCGATTTAAGAAATATTTTAATTGGAAATGAGAATCAAATAAAAAGAAATACATGCCATGAAACGCGCGTTTCAGAGGCTGAAATAAACAGGGTGGTGGAGAAGTCGTGAAAAGATCGGTAGAACTATTCATAATATTTTTTAATTGAATTTCTTTTCTTTCGTTCGAGAACTTCTGAAGCTGTACCTGGAAGATCGATTATGGGAGGTTACGGCGTTATTCAACGAATTGAAATTATAAAGTTCTATTTCCAGAAATTGAGTTTCAATCAAACCTCTCGATCGATAGACTTGACAGCTGCTAATTTTTTCCATTCAGGTTGCCTCGAGGACAACGTGTCAATACGTAAATAAACTTAAGGGCCATCGAGCAACTGAAAGAGAATATTCGAGCCGAAATACGGAAGTTGGTGGCAGATACTGTCATGGAGAATGTTCTTAGGAGCCCAACTTTGAGAGGCTGAGAGTGGCGAGCACTTACGTAACTTGGTTTTTCATAGATAGCTCAATGAAATTTTCACGCGGCTATACTTTATTGGTTCGCAAACAGATAGATTTCAAATTAAATATTTTTTCAAATTATCGATATAAACGGCTTCGCGACTTTAGCAACATGTAACCTGTAGTCTAGCGGAATTGAATTTCCAAGATAAATCGCTGGTTATATCCTAACAAGTTTGTATTATAAGAGAAGTGAGCATTCTTGAAGATGGAACGATAACACAGAGGAGTTTATAGTCGATAAATCGAAGTTTCTGTTTTGAAAGCAATGTTCTCAAGTACATACTTGAATTGTCGGATCCTCTCCTGAGACGTGATATGTCAGAAATACTTATTGAGATGCTCCGCTACGGAGACACTCTAAAACAAGCATGCTCGATATCTGACATTTCCCGCGAGTATTTTACTCCTGATTCTCACCTCAGCGGGCATATTTATCGATTCGTTTTTAGCATAAACAGCAGACAAATTATTCTACGATACTCGCTCATCCTTCCAACAGTATTTTCACACTTAATATCCTCGTTACAAGTTTTTAGTAGGACGTTTCCGGATCTACGTTTACACATTTTTTCCTATTTTTACTCGTAGAACATAGCAGTAAAGTTCGATCGTTTAACTTTGAAACTCCTTAGAGTTTGGTACAAATTCGAAGTAAGACGTATGGTTGAAAGCCTCGCTGCATACTGATCGTTCATCGAAGAAAAATTCTCGTTGCACGATGCCCTTGAAGTGTTTGTAACGTATAAAAATGTTGCAGTTCTTACAGCGATATCTTCGAACGAGTGAAACGTAAAAATATTAAATCGTATACTGGCGGCCATAAGTGCTGCGACGTTAACTCAAATTCAATGCTTCCCGCTGGTTTCGTTCTTCAATTGTTTTTAATTACAAATCCAGCTCGTAGGTGCCTCGCATCGTAAAACGCTAAATAAAGTTATTAGAAAAGTAAAATGGAATAGTACGATTTATTAGAGTTTTGCAATAACTGGAATACGGGCGGAGGAAAGTTCCGTTATAATCTGCAGACTTCGTTTCCCCTGCTGCTTTGCCTCTCCGTTGCATTTCAAATTTATCACAATAGAAAAGTTCTAAATAGAGCGAACGAACGAAGCGCGTTAATCCGATAATTCCCGAGCGTGCGTCTAACCTGGCAAATAACAATGTTTGGAAAATAGCAGGAATCACAGCTCGATATTCGCAGTTGAACAGCAACGAACCGAAACGCGCCTCGAGAAGTGAAAGCAAACGTGCAGGTAGAGACGTTAACGAAATTAAAACAAACTAGCAAGTAATTCGCTAAACACACGCGCGAGAGGAACGTTTTGGAACGTGTCGGCCGAGCCGTAGGATAGTTTCGTTCGGATTTCGGACCAGCACGTTTGGCATGACGATACGAATTTGCAACTCGACAGTTTGCCGAGTTCCTTTACGAACCGGATGCCACGAACTTTACGTTCAACTGAAGATACAGCGAAATAGAATCGGGAGGTTAGCTCGACCAGAAACTGGAGAAACGGATGCCCGTATCCTGACGATGCCGGCGGTCGTTCCTGCGAGGTTTGTGTTTTCCAGACGACAGCCAGAGCTTTCGAAACTAAGCCTAAGGGTGTGAGACGAACGTGTCCTCGATGCGACGATGCTAACGATACTTGCACGAAAGAGGGTGGATATGGTGCTTCGAATGCCAAGAAAGCTGGCCTGGATCCTGCTAAACGAGCAAAACGATCGACAAAACTAAAGATAGAAGTTCGTTTGGCAAACGGCCCGTGATGGTCAGCCTTAAGCTCTGTCCGTAGTGACATTTATTGCGCCACCTATCTTACCATCCACGGCTTTCACCGGCAAAAGTATTCTCTTAACAACCGTGACATCGCACGTACGATTCCTCGCGAAACGCGGCGTTCGATGTAATTCGTTCTCTTACCAATTGGATCCGACTAATGGATATTTAATCGCCAGGGATAGCTTGCTTCGTCGCCTCTATTCGCGGTTTTAGTCTGCCGTGATTTATCTCAGCATTCTATCTACGGTTTGCACGAAATGCGGGAAAGAAATATATTTTTAATTAACGTATATTATTAGAAGACAAGGATAAGGAAATCTTTGCAACTTTTCGTGCGAATAGTTCTTAGCAATCGGAACATGGCTCTCGATACAGTGGCTACAAAAGGTACTTGTATAAAGTTAAATAGATGGTACATTTATACTGTACGTGTGAAAGTGTATGTGAGCGTTGAAGGACGTCCAGGACTTAGTTGAGACAAAAGCGATTAAAAGCGGTTAGAAGTTATTAAAAGCCATTAGAAGCGATTAGAATAAATCAGAGGAAGAACAAACAACCAAGCGAGTAGGTTATCGAGTTCTTCAGAGAGTAACGTAGAGAGTAGAGCCGAATAATTTCTAATTAAATTTTGAACTATTTGTTTCTCCAAATCCTCTCTATACCTTAACAGTACGTACTTTTATTCTCCAATGAAGCGCCTTTTTATCAGGTTCCATGTTTTATTCGCGTAGCATAAAATTTGTATAGCCATAAATGATACGAAATTTAATATACACAGACTTAATTAAATAGAATATAAATGCAATTTCGAGTACAATAACGTAGAAATACTTTTCGCGGGGACAGGAAATTAATTTGATTTCGTGCGGTTATATGGAGAAGATACGATAAAGTAGTTTACTGGTGGAAAGTATCTCCATTTAAAGCTACACTCGTTCTCTTGCAATATTTCGAAGTCGACATCGTACGGAGAATTTATGTACATGAAATAATTTCTACATCAAAGTTATTTGAACTGCATTTGTGTCTTGAAGGGAAATTGAATAACCTTTATGACTTTATAATACGCCATGTGCTACGCTTGAGATATTGCATTCACCTACCTATATAACTTCGCTAAAACACTCTCGATTTTTATCTGTTCGTAGCGGCTTTTATTTTTCAGCAAATTTCGGTAAATGATCCCCAGCGAATTCTCATTCTATCGTGAAATATAACGTTTCTTAAATTTCGATGACGACGCCGGCAATTTCGAAATATAGGATCTAAAAATAAAATCGATTACGCAACGAAACATAACGGATTGGTGTTTAATTGGAGACATTATACGGTTTAAAGCGGTCCGCGAATACGTATCGATAATTCACGGACTGCGTATCGACAACTCTATAAACGTATCTAGGGAAATCATAAGAGCGTAAAGTTGTAATTTACGAGGCTGTACGTACATTCGATCGTCCAGGCAGAAAATACATCTGCTTCGAAATTTCTGTTTCCTATCAATATGAATATGATATTAAAGTAAATTCTCGGTTGTTCGAAGGAACGTATTTTAAGTTTAATAACCGGGCAAATTATATCGCAAAATATGAACAAATATCTGCCGAGGCATCTCTTCTATATAGCATAATTTTTTATTAGATGAATTTTCGATAGTAAACACGATTCGTTTATCGTTTAACAGACGAAGGTAATTGATCTTTAACGTAGACAAACGAATCTGCTGTTCGATAAAAGCTGCTTAATTTCCGAGCACTAATATCGCGAAATTTTAATATCGATTTACAATTATTTCAAGCCTTCTATCAATCGCCATAGTTGAGCGCAAATTTTCACTGGTTTAATGGATTTTACATCGGTGCGCGTATCAAGGGCTCGCCATGTCGCCGTTTATCAAAATGTTATTATTCGGATAATCGTTAATTGCGTTGTAATGTACTTAAATGATTTGTTACCTCGCCATTCTAGATAAACTCGAAATTTTACATATACATCGCGTAATATCGTATCTTCGCAGGGCTCTCCGATTTTCACCACGTTTGCCTCAAAACATAAACGAATCCATAGGTTGGAAAAAATGCTACGTAAAAGTTAGTCACGTCATCAGACACTTTTACTCAACGTCGCACGTTTTCCATGGGTTTAGCGTGTAACAACTGTTTACGATAAATGTATATACGTGTAAATTATATAGATATAACCGATAAATTAAACACGTCGTTACGTCACGATATAACGACGTTATTGATGAAGCACTGAAAATAGCTTTACAAGTGCTGAGTTTTAAACTATCCACTAGCCTATCCATAAATGCCATAATCAATCAACGCTTACATACGTTTTACGTAGGTATTAGTATTCGCAGCCGAGCGAAACTCCTTAGTATCGGCGAATCTATTCGTATAGTACGATAAATTAGTACTTGAAGTAATTTCTGTCCGATCGTGAAATGAAATAAAACGAGCAAGAGGAGTGGAACGATCGCACTTGAAACGGCTTACTATCGAGCAAGATTTAAAAGCGTGTGTACATACGACGAGTACGCTATTGATCGTACGTAGCAAGAACAGATGCTTGTGAAATTAATCTTAATCGAAGGTTCAAATCCCGCAGCACGATGGAGAAAATTTCTGAATGAAAACGTGCGAACCACAAAATTATTCAACTCTCCGGATCATCGTGGAGGTGCGGTCGGGAATGTCTTCCGAAAATCTGAGACTTAATATTCATAGCAGGAGCGCGTCCCGCCGCGACCCCTGAATCCATTACCGACTTTCACGGGACCGATTAGTAATGAGGTCGGGATTTCATCCGACTTGCAGGATCGGCGGGGGATGGCAAAAAGAAGCGCGACGTCGTTTCCTGGAGTCTCGCGCTTCGCAGGAATATTAATCGAGCGAGAACAAGGCGGAAGCGAAGCGGGCTCGGCAATTCGTCGTCGGGCGTTCGAGTGGCGCGACGTCGGAACTGAAGAAGAATCGGCGAACGGAGGGTGAAAAACGGCTGACGAAGTAAAGGGCAAATGGTCGGTGCTCGTCCGCCAGAAGGATTTAAAACGGTCGAGTAAGCGGTAAATTCTAGGCTGGCTTCGTGCCTCGTGACCGATTCCATGGCGAATAAGTACGATGATACCTCGGGCAAGGGCCTATTCAAGCCCTTTCATTCCGCGCTTCTAGCTTCTAGCTTCTCGATTCAGGACGAGTATATCTTATTCAGTCAATTCCGAGCTACGCGACGTGTCCGCTATCCTAAGAAAATTGAATCGCTAAAAGAGTCACGGCAGACCGCGTGCGGTCTTCGACGAGCAAGCGCTCGGCCGTTTCGAGTAGAAAGTCGAGTGGAGACCGTCGGAATATAGTCACGGACACGAGCCGTGATTTTTCTCAGGAGGTCAATCTACTCCGACGAATACGTGCCGAAGGATGAATACCGATGCTTCGGTCACCCTCGTGCCGAGAATGCCTCGCGAATGCCGTTCATCGTTTAGGGATCATTTCACCCTCGTCGATTTTACGAACCTGTTCATTAGGGGATCGTGATCGCTCGAGTGTCGGAACACCGACTTTGCGCATCCGCTCGCTCGGAAGCTATTCCCGATGATTTATCCCGGGTATTTACATCGAATTAATTCCATCTTTAGCTTTCTGCCGTTATTACGCGTCCGACGTTCTCAAGATCGCTTTCTAGTTAAAGAGTTCGAGATTAAAACACGTATCCGTGGAGATAAGGGACGAGATTTTTCGGATTTTCTAATTAAAGGTGTTTTACAAATTCTTCTACTCGTACGGCATCGAATGGAAATAATATACCGTGTCAAACTCTGAAATGAAAGCAAAAAGTACGAGTGTATTGCGAAAAGTGTACAAAAGAACGCAAAGGGATAATTTTCGAATAAATAGTAAAGCAATGCTACAAAGGTGAAGAGTAATAAATGAAGCCGCGACAGTTCCAACGAGGATATTTCTAGAACAATTAATGATGAAACATTAGCCATCTCGAAATTTGTAGAGTGCTTATGTTTCGCTAATACGTCAGAACAAGCGGATTGCGAGTACTGACACTGACCACGACTGGGTTTGTAAAGGTAACTCCATTTCGAGGACCTTCGAGTCTAACTTAGTTTTCACCGTACCAATTGCCCAGTCGGCTAGGCAACCACGTACGTAGTTACGGCTTGTTTGTGACGGATGTTATCACCATGGAACGAGAATCGTTTCTACGACGGAAGGAAATCAAGACGAATAAGTGTCGGTCAAATGATACGGATATTTCACTCGCGCTATGTATCGGCGTTTCGCTTAAGGATATCTCCAGTTACTTTATTTTATTAAGGTGGTTCGTGCGATTCGCCGTATGAGTGGCAGCTGCTACCAACCGTTAATTTGGAAATAGATTTCTTTTTATGAAAACATGATAAAACCATTAGCGAACTTACGTACTGTCGGAAAAAGTATCAATCGGAACGACTATTGTTTTCTCGCTTCGCGAATAAGAGATTATGAAATTCCCTGGATAATAAATTATTTCAATATTCGTTAGGAAAAAGTGGGAAACATCTTTTTATTTAATCAATCTATTATCGTCTTGTACCTTAGTTGCGAAATCTATTCGCTTAAATCCGGCAATATGTTCGGATATATACCGCTAACTGTGATAGAACCAATTTATGGAATATGAAGGGAAGGTAAATTACCAAAGCCGAGGGAAAGGTATGGATCCGAAGCAACTAATAGAAACTCGAACTCTGAAATTTGGAAAATTGCTCGAAGAACTAACCTTTGCAAAGTCAAATCGAAATTTTGAAATTTGGCAAATATTAATCTCGCACGGCTATTCAGCTATAATTGGAATACCATTTTCGAAATTGAGAAAATGTTCCAACTTCGGATTACCAGATTTAATAGCTTGTTTAGCAAACGCGCTGGCAAAGTCCTTCGTGTGCTTTTCGGTAATTTTTCATGCTCGACAAGTTGATAGAAAACGAACGAAACAACGATAAGCGTGAAACTCGGAAGAGAAAGGAGGAGCCGGCGAGGGTCGGGTAGTTTTTAACATCAAGACAGAATCGTTTATCATAGAAACTTTTAGCCGCTCGCAGCCGTTCAGATAGCGAGATCAAGCTGGCGAATCGACTAAATCCTTATTTACCACGTCGTGTAAACGTGAAGCGAAATCCCGCGAGCGAAGAGCGAGGGATGATCGTTGCGGAAGAAAGATCGACCGAAATAAAGGAAAACTGACAAGGGTCGGCAACGCGTTAAAGACTCGAATACCGCTTGTACCTCTTTCTCGTTGAATCAGGATGTTTCCGAGTTAACAACTCGAGAAATGTCTTGACAATGTCGTCCAGGATGATTTGTTGTTTCCTTTGCTAAGAAGCGTTTTGCAGAAAATGTAATATACAGGATGTGACTGAAACAACTCGGACAATTTATATACAAACATTTTATAAGCAAAATATAAATTAAAATCTGACTTTTTACGCAACACCTTACTTACTTTTTACTTATTACGCAACACCTATTGTGCCATTTGTTCTTGACGAATCGAGATACTTCTTAAGTAGTAACTGGGAAAATTTCTCCACCATGTCGTTCAGAAAGATTCGTTGTTTCCTTTTCCAAGGAAAATATAATTTACCGACGTTTAATAATCAAGCTACAATTAGCTATATTCTAAACACGTTGATTGTCACAGCGGGGATCGATGACTCGCGTTACTAAATTTAGGGCGATCATAGCGAGATAATTCCATCGATTAAAAAATGATAAATAACGCGAACGATCCGGATAACTTAACTAACTTTGTAGCACGTATATTTCGATTTCACAGCACGTATTTCAGCTTCCACAGCAAGATACATAAAATTCGCGTGGCAATCAACGTGTTAAACGAGATGAAGAGAATTTTTAGATTTTACTACGCGATGCTAGGAAACCGGGCTTGTTCGCAGCCAGAACGAAATTCGGTTGGCGTGTATTTGAATTTAGCGCAGCCTGCGCGTTGCACAATACGATTCTGTCTAACCTCTCTATGGCCACACGTCGAGCCCCGTCTCAGGGATTGTACCGGTAGTTGCACGTGGTACATTACGAGCATTCCCAAATTTCGAGCATAGGGAGAACATACATAGGTGGCCAGGTACATTGGTATGGGTTTATACGAGTCACATAATAACTCGCAACGGTACATCGGCGAACCGTACATTGAACAAGGCGTGCCACCGACGCATGTATTTACTCAATACTGGATATAATGTCACATCCGTTGCATAAGTGTGCACGCGCGCGTCTGCAGTTGAAATGTATACTACAAGTCCATTTAGAGCGGCTGATCGGAATATGTTACAACGACGAATCGTCTTATCGTCTACAATGCATTTACTAATGTATGACGACATTATCATCTTATCAATGCGTGAATGTAGAAACGAATTTTTATTCGATACGTTTTCGCATCGGTAAACTTATTATCAGTTGGAAGAAGAACTAGTCGTCATGGAATTCCATTGAGACATAGTAAATATCATTTACAGATCGTATATTTTTATGCAATTGTGAGAAATTGAAAGATATAAAAGATACAGAAACATATCAAAATATTCAAAATATAATATTCTTTATGATACTTAGGTAAATCTGGATCTTACTCTTTGCATAAAGGAATTAAGCAAACGGTACGAAGGTATTGATTTGACAAAGGAATCTGCATAAAGATCCGCAACCTGATTATTTAATTCGCTCTGTAATACAACCAATAATCTTGACACGGTTCTCGCGTGCTGATTAAAAATAGGACACCGGGTATATTCGGCTGTATCAATCTTCACGTTCGTCACGTACATTGTTCGCGTCACGAAATGCGAAGAACTTGTCGTTCAGACTTACACGCGCTTTAATCGTATAATGAATAACGCAAATATCCGAAATTTCCGACGTTGAAAATTTCAGTAGTTGTCCTGTTATTCTGCCAGCAAATGTTTCAACGCCCAACTTAGCGTGCCGCCGTTTCTTTTCCCCTTTGATACGCAGAAAAAGTATAATAAAGTGGAGAAAATGGGGACGAATGGCGACGGTAAGATAAGCAAATAACAAACAGCATCCGAGGTGTGGCACGAGAAGCAGTAACAAGGCTAGGAAAGTAGATGCAAAGGAGAGAGAGAGAGAGAGAGAGAGAGAGAGAGAGTGGAAGGGAAAAGGATAAAACGAAGGACAGCGGTGTACACGTGCATGAAACGAAGTGGCTACTCCAATTTGCAGAAAGACTAAAAGCGAATAAAACTGTCCGAAAGGCACGTAAATAAGCGAGAAAACGATGTCTACGTAACAATAGAAAGGGGAAGAAAGAGGTTAGCTTGACGGGAGAGAAAGGAGAAGTGAAAAGAGAGTATACGGCGCATCTCTCCGGCTGCTATCGTTATTCGTTTCATTTTATCTTTTTCCCCTCCCCCTTGACGTAATCCCCTTTCTTTGTCATCATGCATTACAGATGCGTTTTCCAAAGGACTGAAAGAGTGTACTGCAGCACGACGCTTTATAGAATATCAGTTTCCATACGAGGAGATTGAACCGGGCAAAGCTCCTCTGCCTTTATGCGCCTTTATCAGCCTCTTTTTATCGACCTTGTACCTGCCGCATATTCTACGCACGTAAGCTCGTTCGATCAAAAGCCTCCTCATCGAATTCCATGCTGTTAATTATTTCGGGATTATTCCTGCTTAGAGCCCACCGCCAAGGAAGGAATTCCGATTCCTTTCAAAGGAATCGCTGTGATCAAAACGTTAAGAACAACGCGAGAATGTTGCCTCGTCGAATTTTCTCCTTTCTCTTTCCAAGCCACCGAGATTCCTTCGGTGCTCGTGTTTTCAACGTCTGCGATGCAATTTTCAAATAGAGTCGCGCGTAAATTCGTGCCGACCGTTCGTAAATCGGGCTATTGAAAATCTTCTGAAATTAACTTCCGCGGTCACCGCATAAAGCGTCGCGGGAAGAGTTTCAATTGCGCCATAAATCGAATCGCGTGCTTCGACGTCTTAATAAAATTGCCTTCGTTATATCGGCGTCCATTATCTCGAAGCCCGCAAATATCTTCTTCGAATCTCCGAGGAAATTCTACTCTTACAACCATTTTTATATCTACGATAAAGTCCTTTTCTCGCAGAAAACAATCCTCGAATTTTTTTGCCAACGCTGAGAAAGAGAGAGAGAGAGAGAGAGAGAGGAAGGGAAAGAGGGAAAGAAAGGGAGAGACTAGCGTTACCTTCTGTAATATTTCTTCGTCAATTTATTTTCATCCTTGTTCGTTCCTTACCTAGTAAAATACGAGCCGCTTATTTGCCAACTCACTTCACTGCACGAAAAAAGAATTAGAGAAAATTGATGAAATTATCCCGGATAATCATCGATCAAATGTTTTCGCTCCCAGGATTAAACAACTTCGAAAAATAAAATTAAACACTTTGGCTTGCAAGCGGCTCGTATTTCGAGCTAATCCATTCTCCAAATAATTTGAACGTTGAAGATCGTGGCCCGCGTGTACGTTGAAAAACTTCGAAAGCGCGTGTACTCGAAATCTTACCGCACTCGCGACAGATTCTTTTCGTCACCAGTCACGTTTAGTTCGGCCACCTTTGTGAAGGTAAGGTGACTCTAGGGACCTTGCAGAATATTAAGCAAGATTCTAACACCCTCTGTAGCGAACTCCATGCACGGAACACGCCATCGAGTACGCTGTAAATTTCACTTTGCGGAACTTAAGGGCATCGAGGCAAGAGAAAAAGATAGATAGATAGACAGATGGAGATAGATAGATAGATAGATAGAGAAAGAGAGAGAGAGAGAGGGAGAGAGAACAAGTTCTCTGTTAGAAGACATCGAGAGGACCAGAAGGTTGAAGTGGAACGGGAGAAGTGGTTTGTGCGAATCCCGCGGAGGGCATGCAGGTCCTACGGGAGAAACAGGATGTAACAGACGCTATTCAGCTTCTTCTCTTGTGGTCCAAACAGTTTGCTGCGCCAATATTAGTACGACGGATAAGGAAGCATGGTTGCCGTGAGGAAGGTATAGCGTGGAAAGGTGGGGAAAGGCTGGGTCAGGTTAATCCATGGATTCCTCTAGTCTGCTAGCCGAGACGGCGATGGTTTGTCTTTTCTTGGCTAACCTCATCTAGAATCTCCTCGACCGCGATTCGTTTAAGACCCGGATGATTTACTTCGCTCTCTGTTGGAGAAAGGCTGGCTGTCTGTGCCTGGAGGAGACGGTTCTTGAATTCGATGCGTCGGCCTGCTGCTCCTGTTTGATCTCCATAGCTTCGTTCGCAACCTCATTGTCGTGCGCCTTGATCTTTGGAAAGCTCGTTGTGACGTTTCATTGTCATTATAACAAGACCTTTGTATCCGTTGCATCTCCAATATCCTCGATTGAGCACGAAACAATTCCGTTTTAGGCGTCATTGTGTATATCACGAAGGTTTCGTGCGTATCGTTAATATAGAAGATATTTCCACCAGATATTCGCCTATTTTACATACGAATTATACACGAGATTTAACAAATACAATCTCTTTATTAATATTGCTGAGTGACTGAATTTTAAATGTCAGAATATCCCGGATAATGTTCATATACATTCGAAAATTTACCATACATTTGAAGAGAAATCTTTATTAACAATAGCAATGGTTATACGCGTTTCATTGATACAACGAATTTTTAATCATCAAGATGAAAGTTCCAATTGACAAGTTTTAAAACGAACTCGCCATTTTTCATTCTCATCGTATTTCATGACACAGAAAGGTGAAATTGCATTTTCATGAAAAGTAGTGGATGATACTTTAATGAGATTTTTCATTTTCGTTTTCATCGTTTTTGTACACGATTTCAATAACATATACCGTCCCGAAAAATATAATAGCTACCGTCATATAACAATTACACGCTGTATACCGATGTAAAATGTTGAAAGTATTATAATGAACTTTTTTAATGAACATTTTAATGAACTTTTACCAATACCATGAAACATGTAATTTTAACGAACTCCCGTGAACACGATGGAGAGCTATGTTCTAATACCATACGTAACTTCGTTATAGCTTCTGAAAATCATATTAATTGCACAAAATGTATTGTTCGACGTTTATTATATCTTTCAGAACTCAGTGGTTAAACGCACCATGAAATGACGTTTATTATGCATAAATTTAAAGCTCCAAGTAAATCGCATGGAGCATGATCGATGTTTTGTCTATTGTTTTCATATAAAGTGACAGATTATGCATGAAAGCGAATTATGGATTAACGTCGAATTCGAGTACTTCGTTTATGCGACTCCCAAATTGAATATAACACGGTAACAGCTGCTTCGTCGCATTAATACAGCTTCCGAAGAATTAAAAGGGCAATCCACCGTCAATGTGAAACATGTTGATCGTCGAGTGCGAATATCGTATCACGATTGAAGAAGTAAATGGAAAATAAAAGGAGACAATGAAAGCGTAAAAATCCAAAGGATAATGTCGCAGAAAGACGTTAGCGATATTACATTTTTTAGTCACGGTGGACGCCTGTCATGCAAATTGCTACCTTGCGAATCTCCCAAGACTTAGAAACAACCTAAGTGCCCGCTGCACCCGTTGTTAAGTTTGTATACTACGACTCGTCTTATTTTGCCACCCTCTTCGATTTCTCAATTCTAAGGGTAAACTTTAGGAGCGTTCGTTTCCTTCAATCCTTTGGCCATGCACGATTTTTATATATCTATACCTCTAATTTATTTAGACTTTATTTATTTCTATAGATTTATCACAAGGAGGTCCTTAGTTCGATACGAAAATCGCAAAGGGAATATTATTTATTGACAGAATAAGTAAACGTGATTTCATGTGATAAATCTATACAAATAAATAAAGCCTAAATAAATTAGAGGTATAGATATATAAAAATCGTGCATGGCCGAAGGATTAAAGGAAACAAACACTCCCAAAGTTTACCCTTAGAATTGAGAAATCGAAGACGGTGGCAAAATAAGACGAGTCGTAGTATACAAACTTAACAACGGGTGCAGCGGGCACTTAGGTTGTTTCTAAGTCTTGGGAGATTCGCAAGGTAGCAATTTGCATGAATATTGGCCAAAGGAATCTCGAGGTAGAGGCTGAACCGATGTACGTTATAGCGGTCGAGCAAGCTACTTCGGTAATTGCGACGTTATTAAATCATACAGCTTCTTAATTAATATATCCCTTAAAACGGTGGCGCTGATAAAGAGACGCAGACAGGAAAGAGCCTCGCCTCTTTATGATACGAGCTCGCCCCCATCATCGGCAAGCTTTAATTCCGTTTCTCCGTCTTTCCGTTCTCCTTTATCTTCATCATCGTCTTCATTTCCTTCGCTCGTCTGCTCTCTTTCCCATCCAACTTAAATAACTCGTTTGGCAGACCGCGCTGAAGGATCTGTAATAAGATCGTCGACGCGATATCCGTTCATCCTCTGCCTCGTTTTTCTTCCGTTCTCTTTCGGCTTCGACATTCCGCTCCTGTGTATTTCTTTCCTCTTTTTCCCTCGTCTCGTCACGTTCTTCGTTTCCTCTTTGAATTTTCGACTTATCTGTCCCCCATTTGCTTCGCGGCGCCATTACCGCAAACCTCGACTAGTCAAGGCTCGATTAAATTCTTCGGCCCATGATTCGCGGAAAGAAAGCTGGCGCTTTCTGCGTGAAACGTGAACAGAGTATGCTACATTCCATTACCGAGAGGCTATTCCCGAGAATAAGTGGATTTCCTGCCTATTTGCTCGAACCGGGATTCATACGGACTTATGGCAAGCTGATGGAAGAAAATTAACGAGTATTCGTCTTATTCTGCCGTTAAGAGAAAGAATATCTGAATATGTTTCGCGGCAGAAAATTTGCGTGCGAAAATCCGAGGAGATGGAGATTTCATTATCGCAGTTACAATTTTCATAAGCGATCGACCAACAAAAGTGTTTCAGGTCTGTCACGTCGTGCCGCCGATTAATAATGGTTTTTCTTCGCTCTACTTTCCAATCTCTTTTCTCTCGCTTGTAAACTTTCGGAGACACGAGCAATATATGGATTGCAGCAATAAAATGGCTTTTGAACCACGGTAAATTGATTGTGAAATAGCGACAACCGCCTCACCGATGACACTTCTATCAGTCTTTCCATTGAAAGCCAATCTACTGATAATTTGTCACACTGAGTTTCGACATCATCGGTCACGGGAAAATCGTCAATACGCAAAAATTCAATCGGACCGTGCGGCGACAAGTTATTCGATGAGAGTACATCCATCAAAAACACATTGCCATGGGAAAAGCGATCTCGATAATCCTCACGATAAACCCGTTTTAATGAATCGTACCTGCTTCTATGTAGTGTCCAGGTGCAGTTGATTCTCGAGCGAAATAACGATTCTTTTACGCGTATCGTTAAAAAGATCGAGGAATTCGTCGTGAACGTGGATAACAGCTGCGTTTACCTTTTGCGGTCGGCATATTGTTCTTCGCTGGCAGTGTCATACGCTCCAGACAACTATGTTAATACGTATTTACCGATCGAAGACAAATTCTGAATGGCGTCACTGTGGCGACATCCGACAAAGAGTTAATTGTTGCAACGAGATTTTCTTTTTTTCACGCAGCAACACGGTACGGCGAGCTTTATCATCTCCGCGAGCAGCGTGGTTTCGCGGCGACAAAAGGCCGTAGCTCGCGTCGTTCTGAGTGTTTACTTCGTTTCTTTGAGCCGCGATAGAAACGAAAGAGGCTGCGGAATGCGTCGGCGAGGACGTCGAGAAGAACTGAAGGGGAACGTGGCAATTGCGCAACACGTAATGGCGCCATTCCAACGTTGCTGTTGCAATCAGCCAGAGTATAATTACCTCCCTACGGAGCTTCGATCGCTAATTACCACGAAACGCCAGAGAAAACGAAGAAGAAGAAGAAGAAGAAGAAGAAGATCGAAAATGGAGATCGGAAAGCCCAGAAGCTACAACTTTTCCAGATTTTCGTTGCGCGGTTTCTTTCCTTCTTTTATCACTTTTACCGAAGGTTCATCCTGTTCTTTTCTTTTTTCATGCTCGTTTCCGTAGTTCCCAGCGAACTTGCAGAAGAGATATCGGCGCGGCAAAGAAACGGTATCCCTGGCTGGATGAAAGTTCGACCGCCCCTAAGGATCGAAAAAGTTTCACGCGGGAAACACCCGACGAGCGAGATGGTAATTTTATTTCGGTATGCTAATCTGCCTCGCTTAAATAGCTGATGGGAAGTGTTTGCATAAAGGTTGTGGCCGAATTCTGTTCATAAATTAGCCGCTTAATTTTGCGGCCTCGCCTCGCGAATAAATCCCATCGTGTTTCCATCTTTTCTCCAATCGATATCGAACGAAACATTTTCATTTGAATATTTCCAATTTTCAAGCAATCGTCGCGCGAAAATTACTTATATAGCTATAGTATTAGCATCGTAGGTGATCAAAATGCGATCCGAAGTGTACGCGATAATTCGATTAGCACACATCGAGAAATTGAAAAGGATATTTTTTAAATAAAAATACGATTTCGCGTACGAAAGTACGCGTATAAAACCAATCTTTTAAATGCTTGCAGCAGTACGAAACTCAATACGTTGGATGCAATAACCTGTACAAAGGATATCGCGCTCCTTGCTCTATTTTCGCTAATAATTTACAACAAAATATCCCATAACTTGAACGAATAACACGCGTATCGACATCCATGGACCGTAGAGAGAACGTGAAATAACTATTGAACGATATTTTAGAACTAAATTTCAGTTTCGGCTGCGTGGAACGGCAAAAACTTGTTCAATTTTAACTTGTACGTAGTTGTAGTGTTTGTTGGACGTTGGAAAAATTCCGCACTAATATTATACGCATAACCTGCGCAGTTGTATTCTTACTCGGTTATTTCACTGTTCAACCTAGTTTTATGTGCGAGCCGCATACCGAAACTTTTACCGTAAGTATTTTTTTTCATTCTGGTTGCGAGTAATAAACGCGACCTACGTTAAATTTCTGATTATCCAAATAAACGTTTCATAGTATACGTTGATATTAATAATTCGTGGAAGTAAAATTTTATTTAAAGAATTAGCCATACCTTTCGATCGATATATTACGACGTCGCAGAAAATATTTTTCATTTCGAAACTTTATCTGCTGAGACAGAACGAACAACGGAAAAGCCGAATAAATGAAAAATGTATTATCGTAGTGAGCATGGAAAAAGCTTTCAGACGATGTGAAATACACGTGCGTTATTCCGCCAAACAATTCAAAAATAACTGGAAAAAGTGACCAAAGCTGTACGATATTTTTTTGAGATAGTTAATAAATACCGAATAATGTATTTTCAAAGATAAAACACAATAGGTAAATGTATTTTTAAATCCTCTGAAATCACGTTCTAAAAAAAACGTGATATCGTAATACGATGTTCGTTTTTGTATCGTCTCCTCTTTTTATACGGTGAATTTTTTACCAGTTTGCGTTACAACCTTCGGAATAATTATACATCTACATAACTTCCCATATGGTTCACCATACATTTTGATCGATTTTTATCAACGATATTTGCTTTTTACTAAGAATATATGAATTAATGACACACTAATGGAATCAATCGCAATAATCTGATGATCAACGTGCCAGGTATTTTCCTATCTTGCTATACCTTGATAACCAGATGAGCTAACAACAAGTATTAGGTTGTCCGAAAAGTGTCTTTCCTCTACAGACCTGTCTTTTACAACGACGCGTCTTTATACAAACGTGAAACCTGATCCGCCGAACGTTGTGATCTTTATCTTGATAGAACAAAATAGATCATACGTAATTCGATAAAATAATATAAAACGGAAAATGTTGTGCATCCATTATTTCCTTGTGAAACTTTTCAGACGACCTAATATATGTGTAGTATCGTGGACAAAAGGCCTAAGAGATATCGAGTAAATTATAACCAATGTCGCGAGAGTCGAGGCGCCATTGGGCCCATCAATGTGTCGTCGGTCCTTCAATCGAATAGTTTCGTAGAAAAGGCCTACGTGATTCTGGCCACTAGCGGTTGCGGAACACGTGCGTGGTGGGCCTAAGAAAAGATAAAGGGATGCTAGAACAGTCAGTGTCAGTGGAGAAGCCAGAGAGTTCAGCGAGTTGCGCTGTCGATGTAGTGTTGCTAGCGTTGTCCAGAGAGTGTGGTCTGCATGAGAGAGAGAGAGAGAGAGAGAGAGCGTTGGATTCGTTGTGACGAGAGTTGCAAATTAACTATTGAGTTGTCTAGATTATAGTACGTTATTGTGATTAGTTCACGTTAAACAACCATCGTTCTTCTGTTTAATCAACATCTGTACAATCCATTCATTGTAAATAAATCATTATAAATCATATTATATTATTTACGATCGATCTCCTCAAATTAAAAAAAGAAAATACTTCCCATCGTATGTTGACTTTTAAAACCAAATTTTATCGTGCCGCGATATTCTACCATGTAAGCTGTAATAAGGAACGAAGTCATCCTGAATTTTCCTATTTATAATTTGCCAACTAATTTATCTTTCGCCAATGCCGCCTAGTAGATCTCCTTTCTACGATTCCAAGCGAATCGTAATGTTGACTCCCGTTGCAAGTCAAACTCCAATCAGTGCTATCGAAGCTAGAGACCGAGGGATCATGCCGGCGCGATGAAATTGATGCGTTGCTGGCTCAGTGAGGTTCCCAGGCCGTGCTTACCGCTCTAGACCATCGTTTACCTTAGATTCATTCGCACGCGGTTTCGGACAAGTTCAGGCTGGATAATGGCATTCTCGTTTCATGGCCCCGTTGGGATGACGCAAATGCAATTACACGGAAATCCCGGGATCCTGGACGCTTTCTGGGCGTAGCTCGCGGAATAGCCAGGCCAGCAGCCAGCATCAACGCGTGCTTTGGTTCGCGACTAATTGTGAAGCTAGTTTTGCGGTGTGCTTTTGATATCGACGAGACAGAACGTGGCCAACGTAGAGATCCATTTCGACCGGTTGGGATATCCGTCGAGGGCGATGATGGTTACTTTAATGGACCTCGAGGGTCGTGACAACGTAGAGATTTGTGTTTGTCGAGAGTAGGGACATTGTTTGGGATACGTTGGACGAGCTTATGCAATAACTCATGCTCTTGCATGGATTCATTACGTGTTACGTCGGACAAATTAATGCGAAGAGATACCACCGATGGACGGCGAGTCGAGATTCCAAAACTTTGAATACCTTTTGGATATTAGTTAACGTCTCGACTATTAGCTCACCTGTCGATTATCAGCCGATCTCTCCAGTATTAGTTGTTCATCGATCAATTACGTAAACGTATGAATAATTGATTGATAATTACCGTTGATCCTCAATGTTTTCAAACTTAATAGCAGTTTATTGCAATTGCCCGCGCAAGTTACGCACAGACGATTAAAACGCGAGGAATAAACGAACGCGAAAATACCGAAAAATATATAGACGTTCTTATCTCGAACACGTACTTAACAACCAACCATCTTTAACACATTTTCTGTACTAACAAACTCTGCTTTCTTTCGCTGCTTATCTTATGTTTCGCATCGTATCGTGTCAAAACCGTAAGAAGTAGCATTAGAATTAGAAAAAAGGAACATGTTATTACATGACCAGGAAAGAATTTCCTGGCGAAAGATAGTGCATTTTTCTGACGGATAAAATTAGAAGAATTTGTACATCAACGGATCGGACACGACGTCAATGATTTTTTGATGCCACCGACGATGATGCTGGAAACGACGACTTGGATTTTATATCCGAGTTTGAGGTATGTACCTCGACGGTAACTCAAAGTTCTATGAACGCGATTCGGACACGACATCGCCACGTAGTAGTCGTAAAGTTTCGGCACGTCGTACGACCGGGATACGATCGTCTGTGATAAACTTCGGGAGGAATATCGTACAAAAGGATCGGTGAATCTATAAGGATCCGCGGGGCGAATCTCTCTGGCATGGATCCCCGCGAGAATTATGGTCCATTCGTCGGCGGTTGCTCAAACGGCGCAGCTTATCCAACAACTGGCACCTGTCGCTTCGGGAATAGTTGGAGAACCGTAGCGGTAGACGATGAATAGTGACGCGGCACGAGTTCCAGTTGCAGCTCGGTTAAATGGAGTCCGCAGGACTCGCTGGAACGGCCGCCTAATTCCCTTAATCAGCTGCGGAATTCGCCTCTGTCCGGCGTCGCGCTAACGTTCCGCCTTGCTAAGTCTCTTACAGCGCAAGAGGGATGAACAGAGAGACCACGAGAGTTGCTGCTAGTTGTTGAGGCGTTAACATTCAGCCAGTCTTGAGGCGGGTGTTACGCAAGATCGCGATGGTATGGTTGGAATTGGATTTCCGGTCAGCATTCTTCTCGAACCGAAGATAAGAAACGCTTGTTCCCGTTTGTTTCTCACGCGACTCCAAGTATTTTTCACTAGCGAAACTTCCGACGATGTTCGGAACGAAGAACGAACATCTTGTTATCCCTAGAACGAAAATAGTTGTCGAAATGAAACAGAAAAGAAACGGAAAGCGGATAGTTGCCGTCGACAACGTGGAAAGCGGAACGTATACTTGAAAAACACTGTTTCTGGTTTACGATTCCTCCATAAATCGTGTCAATGAAAACCCGACATTATGTGTATGACATTCCTTTCGTAGAAATGACGTAGAAATTTTAGTAACGGGAAGATGTAGGAGGCGTGCAAAGAAGCATCGAACCAACAGCTCGAAGTCGTAGGGAAACTGTTCGACCAAGATACCTAAATGAGTAAAGACTATTTCGTGCGACATCCGCTTTCGTGCAGATGCAAAGGGGTCAAATAGAATTGCGGTATTCGTCTTTGTCGGAACAAAAGATTCTGCTTCGTTCGGTCTCTGGAAAATTTACAACCGCGAAGAAACGATATTCTAGGATTGGAAAGGAAAAGAACCGAGCGGCAAACCACTCGACGGCCTGCATCTTCTCGAAGCAATGCATGTGTAAGCAAGATGCGGCGATGCAAAGGGAAATCCTCAGCGAGCAGAAAAGTTGGAGAAAAAGAGTCTAAAGCGAGTCTCAAAGGGCGGACTCTCGAAGCGTGCTAATAAAGAAACACGAGCGAAGGAGAATATCGTCCGAAGCGAGAGCCAGTAGAAGACGAGTAAAAGGAGGAAAACAGTCGAGGCCACAAACGTTCTCGCGTTCATCATATCGAATAATAGAGAGAGGCGCAGTGGCAGACTCCCCAGCTAAGAGTTTATAAATGTGTTTTTCAGAAAGTTGCTGGCAAAGTTGTTCGAAAGGTTATGTCGGGTATTCTAGCTCGCCACGTATTCCGGTCGGAAAAGGGACTTCCGTATGAAATGGTTTAAGACGAGTACTTCAAACGGGGCGCATCGTTATTACGGATTTAGCAAACAGTAAAGAAAGAGGGAACACGGAACGCGACGAAGGTTGAAGGATCCAAAAATAAACGCTCGAGAAGCTGGCCTGGCTTTGCCAGCAAAACTTTCTACTGCAACGCCCCTGCAGAATTAAGGAGACGCGACAAGATGAAGGGATCGAGCGAATCCGGGGAACGGAGAGAAGCAGGCGAAGTGAATTTAGGTTGAAGATCGAAAAGCAACTTCCATCTTTCCTACGTGGCAATTTGATGAAACATGCAGCGAAATTTGTCGCGGGATCCGACCAACTTACGATTGTTCGTCATTCTTCCAGCGAATCGCCATTTTGTACGTGACTTTGCCCACTCCAGTGATTTATGATCCCTCTTCAACGTAATTTCAGCGCTAATGAGAAAACAGATATCGTATTTTGGATACGCGATGTTTATATATAGATCACGGATGAATGTTAAATCGAATCGTTTTAGCCTCGTTAGAAACACTTTAATTTATTCATCGAATTAATTTGAATTTCTTTCCCCTTCTGGTATTTAGCTTTTAGGCGAGCAGAAGCGCTTAAGCTCGTCTTAAGAAAAAACGGATTATAAGCGGCGTGCAAAGTAGCCGGTGTTGTTCAATTACCATACATCGTGAAACCAACACGATTGCATGCAAGATAAAGGAAACAATAACGGGGTAATAGAATAATACTGTTTCTCCGCTGCAAAGTAATCTCGGATTAATCTCAAGTTCAGCAACAAGTTAAGTGGTTTGTAATTTAATTACGTTCGGTGTATATTCGTTGGTTACCACGGAAGAAACTTTTTCCCTTGCGCCAAACTTCCAAGGATTTCCCTCGAAAAACTCTTTCTATCTGTTAAAACTCTATTTCCGAAAAGACTATTTTTAAAAAATAATGTCAACTATACGCCGACCGAGTATTTAGAATACCGCAACGAGATAACGTAGCGCGAATAATATTCAAGCGGAACTGAAATAGATAACCGTAGGTCAACGCTGATAGGAGCGTTTTACTGTACATTTTTCTTCGAACGTGGCTCATCGGTTTCAAGGGACCAACAGATTGCAGGAGTTGAAAAAATATTGTCGGCCCGTTAATAAACGCGCGTGCTTCACCGTGAAGAAGGATCGCAAGGGTCCGCCTGGCGATTCGTTGATTTATTTATCATCGTACAATCCCTGTTCCACCGACCTGCGCCATTTCCCATGCTCCCATCACGTCCCTCACGGCCTTGCTGAATGCGTACATTGTTTTGACCGTAGATACGACAATGACGAATAGAGAGCTTTTACAGACAATAAATGAACTCCGGCCGGTACCTGTCTCGTCCACATTAATTCCAATGACATCGTCACTATTTCCCAGCTTTTCCGCGGGGCGGATGGATTTTTCGCAGATATTATAACGCCAGTAACTTACATTCAGACGTACCAGCGAAAAACACCGCTGCGAAAATGGAAAAGCGCTCGTTGATTTATAGCGTTTACCTCGTTACTTTCGCGTCAAATGAATTCGACGACAAGAACGTTGACGGAGAATCGCTGAAACGTGAAATTCAAAAAACGAGATTTGTTTTCCTTTTTTTTTTTTTTTTTTTATTTTAATTTTCGTTGCTGAAGCTTGGACATCAGCGTTTTTGGTATCGTCGTTCTATGAAATGTATTTTGTTCGCAACGTCGTCACGTGTTAACTAAACTGCGTTAAAACTAAAAACAAACTGAAGCATCGGAGGGACGAGCAGAGACCGTAATTAATAACACGAACGTGCAACGAAGCGTTTATGCGAACGAGCAACGCATAAGGAACGAGCGAAGGCTCCGTCGGACTTGATTAGTCTCTTGGATCGACATCGTCAGCCTACGTTTCTCGCCGCTTCCTACTCGCATTCTTTCAGGTTTTCTTCCCGTGCGCCCTGTACGACCCTCACGAACTCACTTTTTCGTCTGAATTAAGAATCACCGGTATAGTTGAACTTCGACAAGGGTGACTCTAATTATAGCGAACACGAGGAAAGAGTTTCAAACGACTTTATGCGGTGAAAAATTACGATATTTTTCTCTCAGGAAATTCGAGTTTGCAGATTCAAACGACCATTCGTTCGACGAAGTTTCGAACGATACTCGACGATAAAATAACAGAAGTTAATAGGATATTGCGTGACAAGGAATGAAAAGAGAATTATAAGAAATTCGTAATCAATTTTTGACGGACGATGAGACAAATTGGCAAAACTTTGCCCAGGTAACTCTAATTTGTGAAGTTTTCGGATCACATTTCCTTCGGAAGTCACGCTCGTATGAATTTTCCAGACGCAACAACGAGGTCTGTAAATCGGATATTATGTTGCAGAAAGCTACATTTTAATTAAATTCATTCTACTACAAAAATTTCAACTTCTCTTCTCAGGAGCATGAAGGTTTATCAGATGCGATGCTTGCGCTTCTCTTCTCACTTTGCATTTTTTTTTTTATTTCCTCGACGCTTTCATATTCATAGAATAAGTTAACGTGCAGCTAGAATGGGAACGTTTTTGGTTCTGTAATGCGAATTAATTACGCAAAATGCAACTAGCTGTGTTAAGATCGCCCTTCATTATCTTCAGTTTTAATTACATTCTAAAACTGCGAAAGAATTTTCAATGAAACTACAATGCATAAATAATCCGTCGTTGAAATAAGAAAAAGTATTACCAATTACTCGCAACTATCGTCGATAAAAGTTGCGTTTATTCGATAAAATTCGAATAACGTCCCCTACTCGATTGAGAAAGTTGGCGAATTGCCTCCAGACGAATTGTAAATCGACAGAAGGAAGAAGAAAGAATTAATTCAAGCCGGTTCCTTGTTAGATCGCCGATGAATTGGACAACGGGAAGGACCAATAAAAAGCATCCCTTGCGATAACGATCATGTTTCACTCGGTTATCGTAAGCATCTTGTAACTTACAAGTTGTAGCTCCAAGTTTCAAGGATCTCGCTCATTAGCGAAATCCTTATCGTCTTTGTAGAGAGCTTGGTGTTGAAATTTCCATTAAAAGACTGTAACTATTTCATTTCTTGTCGAAAGTTGCCTTGCCCACTAAACCCTTTCTTCGATCGTAGTTTCAACTTGAACGAAAAGATAGAAACAAGCGCTGTTTAAAACGAAACTCTCGTCAATTTCTCCGCGTAGTCGTCTTAGTTTTTGATTAAAATATTATTTCAAATAACGAATAAAAGATATAATACGACAAGGATATGACGATACGAGGCATAAAATATTATATAAAGTACGATGTGATATAATAAAATATAATGGGAGGAGATTTCATGAACTCGATGGAATTAACATCGCGTTTCCTGAATACAGAAATTTCGTCAGCGAAACGCAGTTCCGTGGTGAATATAGCGCCGAAATGGGGCCAGCGCGTAAAAAAAGGGCGAAGAAACGGCGAGGAGAATTCGATTATTCCGAAAGTTTTGCGCTCCTTCGCTGGCAATTGGTTTCGCAAGAAAGCGAGGAAAAGCAGGATGTACGGTGTTGAAGCGAGAGAAACAAGGAGTAGCGAGAGTTTAGTCTCTTTGGGCTGGCGAGCGTGGAAAAACTCATATATACCCTGATTTCTGGACTGCCTCCAGTGACTGGCGGATGTTCCCTATAGTTAATGAATCCCCCCAGAGTTTCTCGGAAGATTAACGACGGACGTAACGCCGAGTGGGTGGCAAGGAAAGAAATACAATGAATCTTCTAATGGTATAGAAGACTCGACTAACACTCACCACGCGATTTCTTTCCCAATGAAAGGGAGAATTTATCGCAAATCCTGCTATGCAACAACATTCACCTCGTCTGACCGCGGTCAAGCTTCTAATTCGTAGTTTTCTACACGTTTCGAGACATTGTAAAAGATTCGTTCAAACATTTTGTATTAAGTTTCTTTCGCAAACTTGTTTTTTACAACAGTGCACCTTCGTAGAAACGTGAAACCAAGTTTGTGAAATGTCGCGGTGTTTATCTCAACAGAACAAAATTGATCGTACGTAATTCGACAAAATAATATAAAAGAAAAAACGTTGTGCGTCTATTATTTCCTCATAAAGCGAAAGAAACTTTTCGGACAACCTAATAGTTGAGTTTTGCTTTCTTCTATGCTAGCGATAAGTAGAATAACAGCGAATTTAATCGGACAAGCTTCGGTAGTTTGTGACGTGTCAGTTAGCGAAGAAAGAACGTCGCAAAAGGAGTAATTAACAGATTCCAGGTTCTTACGCATTTTTATATTTTTATGAACGTTACGAGCTAGAGAAAGGATACCTAAATAGAAGCGTGCCTCGTCTATTAAATATCGTAATTAGTAATTCACTTTGGCTAATATATCGTCGTATTTTTGCATCTGCACGTTTTCCATAAATGCATAAAAATTCGCAGTCTAGTAATTACCAGCGAGGGAACTCATTTTCTTTTGAGTCTACAATGGACCATGTATGCTGCATTGTTTTACTTTCCGTCTTGTTGTATCTTTTTCGCGGAAACACATTCAACGAAACGGACATTGCGAGGTTCATCGGGTCGAAAAATCCAAATTGAACTATTCTCACAATTTCGAGAACAATCGAGAGAAGACTGAAATGTATCTACAATTTGTTGAATCGCAAGCAAAAATTTCAAAAACGAAACTCTCTATTGATAAAGCGACACAAAGAACAACGTTTACAATGAACAATGTGCAAAGCAATGGATGCAACAAAGGAAGAAAAGGGGGAGGGGGAAGAAATGTTCAATTCACTGCTGAGAGGAAATTTAATTTGTACCAGATGTTTTTCCTTATTATTCTTGCAATTTGCGAAAAGAAGTGGTAAAATCTCGATGATAAAACGAATACATGATTTGAGGAAACAGGTACATAGTTCGTTCGAAGAAAAATAAATGGCAATAGATGCTCGTATTTTACAACGCAACATATTAATAAATACGTGTAAACGGATTATTGTTAACGGATTCAATAATTTTCCACTGCAATAATTATGCAGTTCGTTAAGTAAAAATTATCGAAACATATTTAGCGATAGAAAGCATATTCGTTTGACGTAATACGTCAGATTTATTCATCGTACGAACAGTGTACGAAAATAGAGGACAGTTTGACAATACATATTTGGCGATTAAAAGAATCCGTCAGAGAGGAATTTATCGCGAAATGCAATACGAAAATTGTTTAAATTATTACTAAATCGTTAATTGACAACGTTCGTGCCATGACGTTGCTGCATTGGGAAAATTTCGACAGCGTGTAATGTGATTATTCGAGTTTTAACGTCGATGGGTTAATATTTCGCACAGAAATACAGAGAAAAGAATGAAAATTAAAGAGAAAATGAAGAATTCGTTCAGCATATACGGTTAGTTTTTTGAATGCTCGGAGTGGGCAACCCTTATTAGCAATGAAAATTTCAATGGTTTTTGTCCTTTATTGTGCTCAACTGTATTACTCTTAATTAAGAGCAGAAACGTTCGTCTTAATTAACAGTCGCGTTGAAAATACGTGTTACGATCCTTTCAGCTGTTACAAGAGAAACTCACGCCCGTTTCGCGATCGTAACAATAGTGTTTTATAATTCTAAATAAGAATAATTCTAAAAGAAGTCGAGAATCTGGTAATTCCATTACGAAGCCAACCTTACGCTACAGAAAAATATATCCGATCGATAGGATCTCGTGAAAACGGTCACGGAAAACCGTGACGTGTAACAACGTTTTCTACTAGTCTGTTCGAAAAATCCGTAGTATTTTTGACAATTGACGTACTGTGCATTGTGTACTTAGCAAGATTGCGAAGCAACCGATAAATGGTAAAAATGCCACTGAAAGTAACGATGCGTATATTATTCGATAAAATGCTAATTCCATCGAAACGCGTTATCGTTCGATTCTTTTAAAAATTGTTTATCATCATTGCGAACAATCCAATCTCGAAATAAAATCGATAACATGGAAACGAATCTCTCCAAGTAAAGAATTAGTTTTCGAAGTGTATCCAAAAATCCCTGTCGCAGGAAACGGCGTATATCAACGAACTGTGAAATGAAAACTGGTTCGAACGAGTTTGTTTGGTTTGTTTCTGCGGTTGGTCACCGTTTCCCGTGTCCTGTATAGAAGATATCAATCATATTATTAAACCGTGTAGAAGTTGGCGGCGTTTCTACAACGTACGATTCCTACAGCGACTGAATAACAGATCCCGCGATTGAATTTAATTTCAACGCGAACGACATCTCAGAAATTGTTTTACTCAGCCTGCTCATTCATTTACATTCTATTTCGTTATCGACTGCGGTAATTGGGTCACGTTAATTTGGCAAATATGTAATTTCTCGTGATAATTTGGCAAATAGTCTTGCATTATTTTGCGATAATGTAAATATTAATAAGCCCGCAAGATATTTGCGAATTTTAGTCTCTCTTTTTGGTTGCCGGCAACGAGATTACGCCACGGAATCGGAATTTTCGCGCTTGCGTATCGAGAAATCGTTTAATTAACGGCTCGAGCGGATTAAACTATTATCAAAAAACATTTACGCGGCTCGTAGCGAGGCGGTTAATTGCGTCGATAGTAGCGATTAATTCTGGCATTCGTAAAAGCGGTGGACATCCGCTGCGAAAAGTACACGCGTCGCTCACATACCCGTAATTATTAAGTTTGTTTCTGCTGTCTGCCGATGAGCCGAAAATACGCCAAAGGCCGTAAAATTTATAGCTTGATTATCGGACGAAAAATGGGAACAATTTGTGGGCCATTCCGGACATCGTCTGCGATCCTTCGACCGATAGATATTGAAAGCTCCGCGTATTACTGAAATTATTTACCTCGATGACTGGAATTTGTTGACCAAAGATTGAACGGCTATTTCAAATGAAGATTTATGAAACGCAATTGATCAGGTGGACAATATTCGTAGCTTTTACGTGCGATTTGTGTTTGACAATGTTTTAACTAACTGAATAATTTTATAGCTTATATACGCGATTTAAACAACATGGAATCATTAGTTGTATAAAATTGTCAATCGTTTGATATATAGAACGATCCATCGATCTTACGTATACGAAAAACTTGTTCAATTTAGTCAAATTATATAAAAGCGGAAGTCGTTGCGAAACCAAATGCAACGTTTCGACTAATTGAAGAATTTTGTAATTTACATATATAAAATTGAAATAATATATGATTATCTCTTAGATGAAATTGACTATTTATTAATATCAGGAAGCATCCATCGATGTTACGTAACAGAGAACTTTCTCAACTCGAATCGAAATTCTATAAAGTCGGGAATGCTTGAGTTGTACTACTGACAAGTCAAATAGAATACAAGTAACGGGTCTCGATATCTTATTATAAACAGTATAGAGTACACGAGCTTCTGGTTATCGATCGTTCTGTGATACCACGCCGCAAAAACAGGATATTAAACCGCAACCTGTGCTTAATACCGAAAGATTAACACGGGACCAAAGGCAAATACGATGTCCATTTGGTCGATGAATCTTGCTACTTGTTAGCTAGTTGCATTGGTAGTGTTTCAACACTATTCTCGTAAGTTTCCTCGAAACACCCTCGAAAACTGAATATTCAAATTTATGCCATGAATATGCGACTGCCATAGAAAATTCGAATTTGACTAACAACCATCGCACTTTGTGTTTCCAAATAAAATGTTTTTTCTTACGATCGTTAAATTCCACGCTGGAATTAATAAATAAAGTTAGATCGGACGAAAATTAAACCGTATGTATTCTACGTGAAAATTAGGTATTTTCGACGAACCAAAATTGGCTGTTGAAACAGTCTGATATTAATACGCATCGCATCGACGACGTTATGAATTTAAATTATGCCTTTCGTCCGGCTCTTTCGCTCAAGTTTTATCACGCGTAAAGACAAACATTAATTCTCGTAATTGGAATCGTAAATAAATACAAGTTCATCAAGCGCGATAACACGCGATCGAAACGGAATTAAACGTGGCGTAGAAAACGGAAGGGCGGGTAACTTCATAATCTAGAACAATCGTATTCTTTCGCGTTTATACGGAACTTTTAACAACGAAGAACCGAGGATAAGAAACTTGGTTCGAACGCAAACGAGAAGTTAGCAAGTTTGCTTCCCAAGGTATGAATAATTTTCATTCAAGCCTCTACATCGTGGAAATTCAAATTTGGAAGCGTTCCCAGCCCGAAATTTATTTCCTTCTCGTACCGTGCATATCTAAGAAATCGCAATTCTTTGTTTGGAAATATACTATAATATAGATCTACTATATTGTACTATTATACTTGTATCATTACACTATTCAAACTCTTATAGATAGATACTTTTTTACGAATAAATTTTCGTCTGCGTTATAAGAAACATTTTGCAATTTCGTTAGCACTGTAACGAGACACGAGTATTAATTACGATTGCATCGATAAAGTTTTTCGAACATATCAGAAAATATATATGAAAGCTATAAAATATTAAATGTAAATATATATTTCGCATTATATTCGTAATCCTCGATATTCAATGAATAAAAATTCAGAAATCAATTTTCCCACATTTATTATACGTTCAAGATGCCCGTTCATGCTGTATACTAAGTTGTTTTACTAAATATAAATACGCAATAAATATCTCGTAGTTTCTATATCCATTTTTAGAATCTAACTTGACCGATATCAATCGTGATAAGCGTGTCTCGTTATAAGGTTAATGAAAATTTGTAATTTCTTACGTGACATATGCAACGCGAGCATAAAGATTTTCTACGATAAGCGTTCAAATACTTTCGCCAGTCACCGCTACAAATCGATATCCTTCAGGTGAAATTATAAAATAGCATCTATCAACGATCCTTTTCAAGAAGCGACCTTTTCGCTTCTTACCTTTTTCTCGAATTATTTTCTTGTAGTCTCTTAAATTATTCGCAATACAGGACGTAGTTTTTACGGTGACCATGTCGTTCTTTAGACGAAGCTTCCATTTCTAAGTCACTGTCCAACTGGTGCGTTTGGCCGGTTGCTCATAAATTTACCTCCGGAATTCCATTACTCCGAGGTGGAATCGATATTTCACTATTGCGAAGAGAAATCTCGAGTACTCGAAACCACTTGGAGGCCGAAGGATCCGTTTCACGAACGGTTTCGAGTTTATTTGCAGACTCTGATCCTTTTGTAACCCCGAAATCACTGCCAGTTTCAGAAACTTCTATTCGTTACTCAAATTCGTCATTCGGAATGCACGGAACCGATGCCGCAATCTCCTTACACGAATTAACCACGCAAATTTCAAATATGTGGATTAGATGGTAAACGTTCTCCTAGTTTAAGCTGACTGATGATAAGTAGACTGCAGATTTTTATGCAAATTCATATTTCCATGAATATAATTAAGAAAACGGAGATAGAACATTGATTTCCCCTGTTAGATATCACAAAGGCTATTATTATATCCGAGATATGTTATACGTTTTTACAAATTATTTGCATTTTGCCCATTTTTGAATTGTCAAATTTCTCATAGGTGCATATAAAGGTCGGCAATCTAATGACTGGAGAGAAATAAATAATAGAGCGAATGATCTTAGCCTCGCCTTTAAAGATCATAAAACTTGAAATTAATTACTTTCGTCGTTGCTTTGCATTAGTTAGGATGTGTTTCGACGTTATCAGAATAATGTATGGTCCAGTTTTATGGGTACAAAGTAATTTCGCTAGAACAGATAGTCTTAAAAGAAGTTTCCGAGAAAGAAAAGCAATTCGGATACAGGCTCGTACATAAAGAACTTGCTTAAAGTCGTAAAAAAAAAATTTACCGCGAGATAATATTGCATTTCCGTCTTAACAAGAGGCAGGAGATTTTTCACGTTTGTCGGCTACGAATTCCAGTATGTCGGATAATTTACCGGAATTTAATTACGATGCGGACATTGATAAGAAACTGATAGCGAGAACCGATATGTCTACCAGAGGATAGAGAAAATTTCATTTCGCAACGTTTATTTTCCTTACGCTCTGATATCGAAGTTCGTCTAACACGGCGAGGTACCGAAAGGTACTTGATACTGAAAATTTCTACGAAAAGAAACTTCTCAATTTTCTCGTATTAATTAAGAAACTAGTGAAGTGCTTAAGATTATCAAACGATAGTCCTCGTGGTCGTTCTATATCGCCTCGATATTTTCATTTGTTAATTTAAGAAAGCTATCCAACGCTCTGAACCATAACCACTGGAAACCTTCCCCGAAATTTCTAATTGCCACGTCAGAATGTCACTCGAATATTTTCGATCGTTTTCACTGTTTTCTGGTACTTGCAAACGAATAATATATAACAATTATTAAACCTGCTATCATAGTTTGCACGTAGGTTGATAATTCGAAGCATAGGTAGTATACGATATTACCGTCGGTGTATTCGTCGGTTAAGTTGTCATTTGTTGAGTAGAATCCATTCTATTAAATCCGACTAGGAGAATTCATATTAAATTGTGTACACACAGACTGCAATCAAAACTATGAGTAATGTTTCCGTTCCCAGAGAACATAGAATATGACGTTACAGAAGCGTTAGGATAATTGAATGTTCGGATAATGGAACGTTCGGATGGTTGGCTATTCGGATAATAGAGGTTTGCTTCTAACGCGTTTACGTATTCCTTCGTTATCAGCCGACCAAGATTCGCCCGACCTGTTCGGAAACTGTCGCCAGCCTTTGTGATGCTAATTTAACGCTCCAGTCTGTCCTATGCCTCGCGAATCTCTCGCCCCTTCCATGGCAACAGTTTTCTAAAGGGGACAAAAGGCAGCGTATTTTTATTTCTATCGCGAGATGTGATAAAAGATCGTCACGATCCAAAGTTCGAGAAACGGGCAATGACGAGGGAACTCCACCGAAAAGAGAAAAACGAAAGGGACTTACCGGTCGACAATTTCCTGCAAGATCGCGTGAAAAGTTTGCCAAGGAAAATGAAAAAGTGGCTAGCATCGTCTGTCCTCTATTCCGGCAGATTTTACCGGCGCGAATAAATAAATCGTGGCAACGTCGAAACTCGGAAGGCATTTTACAATGTTCGAGCAACCCCGGAAGGGGTTGCCGAAGAAATGCGCGGAATCCCACTTATCCAGTGAAGTACCTGTAAAGTCTCGTTCACTTTCCCAACTATCGCGAGCAGAACACCGTGATAGAATGTTATCCATGCTTTTCGCGATCGTTTCGCCGTGAAACTACGCCCGTTTCGTAAATCGGCTGCGTTACGCTTTCAAATTCCTCTTCTCGCCCGTTTCCAAAGTCCGTGCGTTATTTTACCTGATCATTCTTCGTCATTCACTTTCAATTAAACGTTCGATTTCGCGCGATGAAACTGTCGATAACGTTTTGCGTACACTTGGAATTTTTCTTGTTCTTGTTTCATTGGATTTCGAGTTGAGGACCGAGGACGATGTATACAGTTGAACACAAAAGTTTACGGTTCCTATACGTTCCTTGAATATAAAATACCGTGACAAAAGTCCCACGGATTTTCTCCACGCGTTACGAAATACATGTATCGTCGAAACCTACCGCCTTTACCCAGAAAGAAGAAGGAAAAGAAGATAAAATACGCCGACGTGAAATCAGAAAAATAAGAAGCTTCGTATCGTATTAATATCCTGCTGTGTTCCTAGCGTAGAAAACACTAAAGGGTTTCGCAATTTCCGATGCAACGTTATCCCGACATTCTTAATGAATTGAACGTTTTAACTTGGTTTAATCATCTGTAGAAATACATTAATAACGATGGCATCGATATGTAGATATAAATAATTTTGTGACAAATCACGTTTTTAGTTCCTTCGGTACGTTCGGTTCGGAATACACAAAATTCGTATGTAGAGTTCCGCGATTGACTGTATAATGGGGAAAATATTTCCACAACGCGCACATGGAAATTATCGTGACGCGCAATTGGTATTTCGAAGAATCGATGAAATACGACAATTGAGTTATATTGATTGCGACTCAGGGTCATGAATAGCAAGTATACGGCCGAATTGTAATAGAGTGATTCACATAACGTGATTTATGCGCCTAGACGTATGAATATTAATTAGGACGGTGGCCATAACTGCTGAAGTAAATAAACGGTATTCAATCATCGTTTCGCGTCAGGACAGCTTTGCAATCAGCCAGGCTCGCGCATAAAACATTGTCAATTCATAAATTAGAGAGAAAGAAACGTGTATACGTATATAACGAAAGCAAAGCAAGTCTAACACGCGACACTCGATTAATAATCACATGTTTTTATAAAATTTACTTTATTCATTATAAAATACTTTGTTCATCGCAAACTTCCTTTATTCATTATACTATATATATACTTTACTTTGGAGTATAATTATCTACAATTGTCTGTTAACGTTATAACACGCGAATGCGTATGGAATTATGGCTGATGTTTAGACGAGAAATTTATACGTCACGTCACATACAAATAATGTGTAATACACAAGGTGGTTGCTGAAACTCCCGTTTCTACAAGCTTGCTCGCGCCTTCCAGAAACCGAGAAACCGTTTGAAAAACGACTGAATCCTGTATTAATAGCAGCTACTTTAAAGTTATACGCTGTACGTGCCCGAAACTAACTTGGAAACCAACCAACGGGTGGTATACGTGCTGGTGAAACTGTCAATGTCGATGGATTTGTTACAAGGGAATTCGGTTTACGGTCATGAAAGCTTTGTCGAAACTCCATTGAAAGTCAGCTGCTTGATGAACCGCTTTAAACGACTCGTAGCGGAAAGATCGTTTGCAATAAACAAACAGAGCAAAAATCTGTCAAGATAATAAAGCGAAACACGACGTGTGCGCGAGCCGAGCCAGACATTTTGTCTGTCAGCAAGTTTGATGAGATAACGTTAATCCCTTTTCGCATTGTCGAGTGTAGAGGTCATTAAATTAAGCCGTGAACGCGATGTTTAAACGGAAGCTCGTTGAAAAGTCATCCTGAAAATATATATATTCTACGATTAATCGCCACGATAGTATTTTGAGCCACACGTTTCAGGTCGATTAATTATTAATCGATAATGTTGATGGTCCGAATCCCGATGGGCAGGTATTATTTTCAATTGAAATGGAATTTTATCGTCGTAACTAAATCCAGTTGGAACGGTTCAGCAGTTTGGTACAATGCATAGATTAATCAGCGGTAACCGGAAATCTGCGTGTTCGGTGCCAATGTGTCGTTCGATGGAAAAACGTGGCGTCGCGACAACGTCAGACTTTTTTCGCATCAGCATCCCGGAAACCAGCTGCCAGATAGAAACGCACATTCAACTTCCAGCCAAGTTTTTACACGACGCGCAAGAAAAATTGAATCGAGGTAATAGAAACGTGTACGAAGAAAAATTGACAGTAGTAAAAACACACATAAAAAAAAAGAAAGGAATAGAAAATGAGCAACGAAGTTTAAAACGTTGAATGGTACAGTGGTAGTCGATAACCCATGCTACTGAATCATTTAGAATGTCTGAGATAAGATCAACTTCATTTACTAGAAAATGGCCAACGATGTGAATAACTTGACAAACATTGCCAGAGGAAAAGTGCGCAAATACGATACGTAACATCTTGCAAAAGTTAAATATTACGGTGTAGTATATCTCAATCTGTCGAGGTTCCCTGGAAACAAAATACGTATACAAAATTCGCATGGTGGTCGACATGTTCAATAACGAAATAACGAGGTTTAAATAAAATGAAATGGCAAAGTTTTAGGATTCGTTTTCGAATAGTTTTTATCATACTGCGAACGATATTATAGGAAACGATATAAAATATACGCTCCCTACGATATTTGATATATAATACGATGTTTTGCTGTAAAAAATGTGAATTTGCATAAAAATCCTCTTGTTACATCGTTTGCACCATTCAATTAAATAGTTTGATAACAAACAATTCGCTTTTAACGACATTCTACGGAAGTTGGCAAGATTCCTTTCAAGTGTTCCTTGTCGGTAAAGTAAAATTAGGGTGGGACAGTACGAAGGAAACGAAAGGATAGCAAACGGAAAGGAGAAAAGGGCTTGCCAAATAAGCGCGAAGCTGCAAATCAATCGAACGTGTAACGAGTACGACCCAGTTTTGGGCGAAGTCTTTGAAGATGGCTTTACGTCCTTTGTGTTCCCCAGACGCGGTTATTCTTTTCAGTGTATCATATAGTTCCCCTTTCGTTCGAGCGCCTGGGATACACAAAACAAAAGAGAATTTTTATTGTTAGTTTGGAACGTTTGCTCTCGCTCGATAGTCGCCGATAATAGCGTGATTGTACTCTTTATTTGTATTTATTAACAAGAATTCTCTTAGAACACAATTCTAGTGGCTGAATTTCGCAGGTTGACAGAAGTTTAGGTACATTCTGGCTAATTAGCAGAAACGTAGAACAGCGAGAAATACGCAAGAAAAAAAGCAATTATAATAATGGCTGTGTGTTTATTCTTCGATGAGAACGAAACAACGGGAGAAAGAATATCACGCGAGTAAATATATCACACTTGTTGAGGTTATTAGATGTATAAAGAGAGAGAAATAGATAAATTATAAGGTAGAAAAATATATTTTAAATACAGAAGTGAAAAGTACAAGACTGAAATAATAATTTGAGCTGGTCCAGATCCGCACGCTAGCAGTGTTACCATATAACTGAAAACCCCGAAGCCAACGTCGTCTGTCGGTTGTTTATGGTCTGCCTTCGTCCCAGTCTTTTGTCTATGCGCAATCGATGGCTTCAGTGCTTTAGAAAGCTAAAAAGACCAGACGTAGAGTTTTCTTAAAAGCGGTGACCTTCAACAATACTGATCGATTTTATTCCGAGTTTGAATATTATCGATTGCAGATATTTCAGGCTAATAAATATTAATCGAAACATTACGTTTTCAGCGATACGTAGCTTGATTTCGTCTGTGTTGCGTTCCCGGAACGATTCAACGTTTAATCAAAATTTTAATTTCACGCATAAAACTTGTATTAAAGTTACAATGCATGGGCATGCATCGTCGCGTCCTATTATCGTGGAATTTTCGAATTTTCCTCGCACCACGGAAAACTGAAACATTTATGTCATTATGAGAATTCCCTCGGGTTCGAAGCGTTTGCCATATCGTAATATCGTCGATGAGTCGCGAAAAATTCTTACCTATTGTAATTAAACGTTCTCGAATTTCAATCAATTATATTCGTTTGTGTACTTGCTGTTACGATCCTGCAACTTTTGCGTCCGAAATCTTGTCCACGTTTCAACACACAGAATTCATTAAACGCTAACATCCATTTGCGTCGAAAAAAAAGAAAAAAAAAATAACGGGACAAATCGTGATTTTTAATCCACGCCCACCAAAAAGAAAAAAATGTCAAGCGATCGGAAACACCAGAATTATAAATATAGAAAAATCATCGGCATGTCGTAAATCTGATATTTCCCGAACAGGTAACATTTCATTCACGCAAATTCGTTAACATCGTCCACAAATTTCAATCGATCATTCCATCTATACAATTGCCGAATAAAAAATAACGAACGCAAATTGAATTGAAATTCATACGTTTATTGTTATAATTGAAGAGGAAAGAAGAAATAAAGTAAAAATTGAAAAAAAAACTTCTCTGTAAATATTTGTAAACGTTATACTGTGGATAATATTTCGCCATATAGAGGTATCTATCGTGCAATAACAACTAATAGAATACGTCGGCCGGGAAAGGTTGGTTGCGGAGGAAAACTTGAAAAATTTGCCTGTTAAAAGGTATACAAAATATAGGTCATATGTGTAATTTACGTTTCAAGCGCTTTTAACGTTACCTATTATTTAAAGCGCAGTTTTATAATGAATGCATCGGACGATAATGAAGGAATTTTTAAACATTCTGTACTTGCAATTTAGAGAAGATTATTTACGAATAAAACGGAACACCTGGATAAGTTATTCAAACTTTCATAGGGAACAGAATTCATTTTCTGCCTCGAAATATTTTCCAATATTCCTATTTTATTTATCCAAAATACCTGACTAGAAAGAAACAAGCAATTATATACCTTAAATATATCTGATATTAATCCACTCTATATGAATAACAATGTGAAGCTTTCTATTATTATTTTACTTAACTTTAACTTTCCATCATTTATCCAATTTTACTTAATTCATTTACCAAAGAAAATACTATTTCTATGACTTCATGCGCACGCAATAGGCGTACGTAATTTTTGCAACATTCTGTCTCATATCGTTTTCTTACTTCTCCTTTATTAATGAAATTCAAAATGAACTAACTACGTTACATTTTAACAATACGCGCGCCAAACAGAGCGAAGCTAACGTTTTTACTATAACGTTTCATGTTTACGGTGGGCATGTAGACTTTTGTAGCTAAATGTACTTTTCTCAGGAATATTTACGTATTTACATATTTTAGTATTTGCATATATCATATATAATTAGTATTTACATATTCCCTTCGTTCAGTACACACCGATGTCGCTAAATCAATGAAGAAGCACAACGAATGTAGCGCGATCGTTCGGTAATTGCTTAAAATGAGCCCTTTCTCCCGAATCACTCGAACCATTTTCAATTCGACAGTTTGTCGATGAGTGGGTCGCAGAGATTTCGATGACCATACGTAGCCATTGGCGGGATTTCGCGAGTGAAAGCGGGTCGCGTCGGGACGACTATAAAACTGAACGAACATCGACGGACGAAAAGTAGGGAAAATTTAAGGAGGACCGGAGCGAAGCTTCTTGGCTCTCGGATCACGTCTCGAATCGCGGTGATCATTTCACGGGGACGTGGTCCCGACTGCCAGAGTCCGTGGCAAAGTCACGAACAATTCCGCACACGAAACGCTGCCGCTAGTCTCATCGACTGCAGCGCGACATTGCGTTGAACTGGCGACAAGAAGCTCCGAGTATACGCGTTTCTCCGCTTTCGGGGTGTAACTTTTCGATTGTACGAATCGTTCCGGCTCGTTTACGTTGAAAGGTTAATTAAATCGACACTGAAGTCCCGATGGCGAAAGGTAGGTAGAAAATTTACGAGTGCGTCGTAAATGCTCGTGTACGACTTAATATTAGGTTGGAATGTCATAAAATTTTGGAAAAGAAACGACCTTAATTAACCGACGTTAATTATATATGCAAAACGTGATAATCGGTTTAGGTTATTAGGGGAACGACTGATCGATCGGAATTCTGTATTGGTGCTAAATAATGATTAAGAATAAGCAGAAAATATTTGTAAATGTCATAAGAATGTAGCGAATCGTAAATCTCAGCGAAGAAGCTTTTGACGAATTTAGTAAGAAAGTCGGAAGGGAAAAAATTCGAATCTGATCCATGGAGTTATTTATAAAATACAATTAAATAATCGACGAACGCAATGGAACATAATGGTAATAGGATTGTCAAGAATAGTATAATTAACAAAGAGGAAAAGTATAAATAAGTAAGTTCTATTATTGTGCGTGGTAACGGTGAAAGAGATTTGCGGTATATCGCTCGTAAAGCAAATATCGGAATGCTTCTACTTTAATGCCGTTTCCTTTGAACGACATGTATCGTCGAACGTGAACTAGTTGCGTGTATTTGCATACAAAATTTTACAAAGTTAAATATAAAACTGTATTAATATACTTGGAACTAGCTACGACGAACGTTATTTGCTCCACTTTCGAGGAAAGTTTTTGTCGCTGAAACACGCACACAACTTCAACAACACGAAACGCAGACGATCCAACTAAAAAAAGTAAATTTCATCGTTTGATATCGATATTTGTTCTACTAAAAGATACTCGAGCATCGCTTTTGAAACTTGAATAAACATCCCGTGTCGAAATTTCATGTCTACCCACTTAAAACTTAAAACGCGTAAATATGTTAATCAATTTTCATTGCGCGATATTCACTGTACTTTATCACGGCAGATATTGCTCGAGTAAGATAAACGAAATTCTACAGGAATGTAATAAATTTCGATAAAGCAAATAACGTAGCTTCGGGCAGTGCGTTGAACAACAACGGTGTATAGATAGCTGAAAGTTCATTTCCGAGGATGTAGATAATTGAAATTCCGTTTTCCGTATGGTTCCAATTCGTCGAACAAAATAATTCGACGCGATGGAAATGTGTGTCACGGAAGGTACGCGGACCCGCGATAATTAACGAGAATGGCGAAAGTCCGCGCGAAAGATCGTAATCATAAAACGAGGATTTGCCGGGTGACAAGCGGGACGAAGAGCAAGGGTTAGAGGAAAGGGAGTATAGGGGATGAGGTGAAGGGTTGGGGGCGTCGTGGAGCGGCCAGCCAAGGTAAATTCAGAGAGTCAGCTGTATTCCAGGGCGCGGAGGCTACATCGATAATACGGCGAAACGAAATTGCACGGCGAACGAATTGTCGGCGACAAATTCGGTAGGAGTAATTCAGAAGTGGCCGCCAGCAACCGGGCATCAGACAGGAATTGCGCGAACGGCGTCGTTATCGCGGAAAATTAAATGTCAAATTAATGGAACGATAAATTCGCGTTCCGAATGGACGCGGTAACGGGGCGAAGCCAGCCAATTTACGACGTATGATGTGAAATTTAATTCGACGACATTCGAAGCGCGCGAAAAATACCGTTGATAAGACGAAACGACGCGGACTCGTCGTAGCTGAGTCGCCGGCAGATCGACTAGATTGTGAAATTGACTGCGTTTGCTTTACCTGGGACGGGTATCTCTCGACGCCGAATAACGCCGCGTTCTCGCCGCGATAATTTACTGCCTCTCTACCCAACACGACGTATTTCAGAACGCTTAGAATGTTATTTTCGGAACATCGTCCGCGTCTGCGAAACACACCAGCAGTTCTTTAATCAACGCTACACCGTGCTTCATCAGCACGTGTATTCGACCGTATCCCTGTCTCGTTCCAAATGTTGTTCCTTGCGTTCGTGCGCAAACGAACGAAGATTATACGCCGCGGGTGTACCAGGACTGCGGTCTACCGCTTACGAAAGGGGATGAGAAATTAACTGCTATACGCTGATCGTTCAAAAATGATCATTTTCGTAATTTTTAATTCCAGGCTAGTCGTTTTATTCCACGTGAAAATACACCGACTGGCCTTTGGTGAGTTGCGACAGGGCCTTTCTATGGTGCCGATGATGTAGCGTCGTGTAGCAAAAGAAGGGTTCGAAAGGTACCAGAATTTTTGGGTTATCGTCGTTTGATAAAAATTCGCTGTGAGAATTGCGGCAAGTAGCGATGGTATGAGGTAATGGTAGAGTAATGAACAAGAAGCGATAGGTTTAACTTAACGGTGATAAGAGAATAAAAGAGAAAACGAGGGACGGAATGGAAAAGAACAGGTACGTACGCGATAGATAAAACGGAAAAAGATGAAAAGTTCAAAAGAACAGTACCCGGAACAATGAAAGGGAAAATGGAAATGGAGAAGGGGGAAAGGATAATTGAGAGGATGGAGATGTTAAGCGCTTGACATACCGATGTATTACCACGAAATCCTCGGCATTCTCCTCTTCTATGTTCCAAGAATGTTTAATGCAGGTGTGAAACTATATCGTCGATTTTCTTGCTTTATTAAACAGCTGTAACCGTTTCCAGACTCGTTAAACTAAATTGCTAATCGAAAATTAAGAAGAGAGTGAGTGTGTGTGTGTGTGTGTCAGATATAAATAATATGTACTACAATAGTTAACGATATAGTTAAATATGCGGTATAGTATCAAGTATAACCGAGTACAATGAAACGTCCGTTATCTTGACAAAATGAATGACAACTGCGTTCGATAAATTAGCGATAATACGTCTACTATCGATCATCACGATAAAAGTTTTACACCAAGGGAAACGAGTATTGCGTATCGAGAAGAATTGTTATTCTCGTTTTTATTGCGAATCGATTGAAATGCTAACTTTAATCGAACGTAGTGGAGACATAGTTCTCAATATTAAGAAAATCCACTATTTCTCTCCGTGATATAAAATCATTTGGTAGAATACAAAATTCCTCTATCGAGCCTAATAAGTTGATAGATTCGACGTCAAGTGTCAACCATCGTTCACAAAATGATTGATTCACAGAAAAGTAACTGTCACCGCTGATGAATGTCAAAGCACGACGACCGACTAACAACCTGGTAGCAATTTTCATCGAAATACCATCTATTAAATTTAGATCACATCTTTTCAATTTTAATTGCAGGTAGTCCGTGCATCTACATGGGTAATAAGCAACGCCATCGATCAGAAAACTTCCCGCGAACACGATGAATGGCTTTAAAGTGGAACTTCCGATTTCCAGCGACCCAGGATGAAATCAATTCTTCAACAAGCGGAGGAAGTTCGTTCCCGATGAAGAAAAGATTGAAATTAGGTGGAGGCGCGCTTGAAATTATTGAAAAATAGGAATGCGAGTAGCCGTAGGGAGTGAAAACGAGGGACAAGAAAGAAATAGAAGGGGAGAAAGAGAGAGGAAGGGAGAATGGAAAGTCGTTTGGAAAATCGAGACCGAAACGAGGCAACTTCTGCCTAGGCTACGACGATTGAGGCGAGTGCAGCCAGTTGAGTGTGGCCATTGTTGTCGAATGTGGGTCAGCCTCGGCGTACTTCCGGTGGAGTCAAGCCGATGTAGAAGGCGGTCGAAGCTGCGCGAAGAAAGAGTAACGGAGTAAAATAGAGGATACGAAGAAATGGGAAAGAAAGGAACAAGGTAGACGTCGATGTCGCAGGCTGAATGGAAGAAGACCGACTTCGGTACGTAACGTTGAATCAACATCGGAACGGTCGAAACTAATTGTTCGTCACCTTTAAGAGGTTGCGGCTATACGACTGACTGCAAGAACACAGTTACAGGAAACGTCTTAACCCTTGTAATTGCGCGACCGCATGTAATTTCAACTGCTATTTGCGAAACCGGTGTTCGTGGCCACACTGTGTCTTCTAATAAACGAGCTACCATTATAAAGTATGAATCCAATTAAATTAGGGACACGCGACGGAAGGTGCACGAAGACGATTAGATCGTAAATTTGGTTCTTTGGAAGTTTATACAGTTTCATGCTTCGCGTTTTTCAATCTTTAATCTCTCGATGGGTAGTAGCGAGTGTGCCACTGGTTAAATTGCGTATTCAAAGAAAATGAAAATAACAGCGGAAACACATTGGCAAGGTGCTACTGTCGCATTCATTGGCCTCATTATTGTTCGCTAAGGGGAGCGCTTCTATGCACCCGTGGGAGAAGTTTACGTCACTAATGCGTAGCAATTGGTAATTTACTGGTGCCCAACGTTTGGGAATACCAAGTTGCGACATAGTTAACGACAATTGTTGATAAGCATCGACTCGCAACGGTAAGCCGCGCGCATCTCTACAGTCGTATTTTACGGATATACGCGGCGCAAATTATTTCCCGCTGTCTGTCTAAGCGTCATCGTCGCCTAAAGCATTTTAGAATACCGTACTGATAGGTATAAAGCGACACAGAGAAAATTAAAAATAAATAAATAAATATTTCACGAACGAAGTACATTGTATCGCTTTTTTAATAACTATAAATCATAATCCATGGCCATAGGAATAAGAGGAATGAAACAGGTTACGTATTATTAATTACAAGCCATAATATATCAGATTAAATAGCAAAATACTAATAGCACTGTATCATTCTTCGAATCTGTACCTTTCTATCGACAACCAGGCGAAATGATCATTTTCATAAATCGTTATTTTTATTGCGTTCCTAACATCATGGATCAAATAACGTCATTTACCTCTGTTTTGCACACCTTGTATCTACATAATCGCGTTATATGTTATTACCAAGCCAATTATTCCTACCTCTGAAAATGGTTTTCACTGGGAAACGAATAAAGCACAAAGTACAGAGCTTATCGAAGGAGAAGCACGAATATTTCATCAGCGTAATTCTGTCTAATGTAATTTTCTTAATAACGTTGAAACTTTCCATTTCCAACGCGACGCTCTCTTTTAGCGGTCGTTATGTTGTATACAGTGTATACTCGTTCGTTAATCAATGTACCGAAGCATTAATGGAGAAGTTTATATTCGATAGGAACGGTGTCACTTTGAGAAAGCAAGAATTACGATCTATCGTTAGTAGTTTTAAGTAGGTTAATTTCTAGATGGTTTCATCTCTAGGCAGCCTCTCTCTAACTTGCGCCGAGTTACGGGCTGCTTTCATCAAACTTCTTGTCACGAGTTCATAATCATTTCGCGAATATAATGAAATAAAAACTCGAGATAAAAATTTTGTTTCTCCGATGAGCTTGTTTCTCGACCGGCGTACCGCAGAAAAGGTATAACGTGCTAGAAGAAAAAGTTACGAGCTTCGATATAGCCCGCGTAACTTTTGCTAACTTTAAAGACGATATAAAATTGATAGGATCGATAAGCCTTGAAATATCGAGCGCGTAAATACATGAATTTTTAAATAGGGTGGACAATTCGAGAGAGCGAACATTTTTATAATAATATCGGGGACAATTTTTTTCGCCAACTAGAATTTCGTGAAAATAAAGCGGAACGACGAGATTCAAAAGCGGCAGAAACTGCTAACAATTCGCGAGATAACGCGGAAGCAGTTTTAATTTGGAGTAACAGTTCACGCATTTCATTACATGAAATTAAAGGAGTTCGTTCGTCATGTTAAAAAATTCTTCCGTGCAATGTTTAACAGCCGGCAGCCTCCCTGAAGGACGGAATGCGTACCAGTTCCGGCATGACTCGAAACCACTTTAATGTCCTCGTTAAAGTCCCAGCCAGTTGGAGGCAACCCTTTATGAATTAAAGCCTCGTTACTTCGCGAAATTAAAAGCCGTGGGAACTTACCATTCCGTGAGTCTATTAATACGGATCCTTTTCCAAGCAGACACGTAATCAATTCCCTGAAAAATATGGGGGAAAAAACTGATTAATTAGAGGAAATTAGTAACCACAATTAAGAATTTTAGGGAATAAATTTTAATAAAAAGAAGTGTTAATACGTATTGAGGTAAATATTTATTTATCCTTCGACCTAATATCTCCAATGACTTGTAACGTCACTACTACACTTCCAACTTCAAACTATCAAAGTAAACAGGATGTTCACAGGCTTGGAAGGATTATCCAAGTATAGAGAGTCCACTTGGCCAACTAGTTTGCAACATTCGTCTCAAACAAGTACTTATGTAGCTTCGCATTATAAACTAGGTACATTTGAAGCTCGTGCAACATAATTCAATAAACGAGTTGACACAACGGGCAACGAAGCGTATGTAGATAGAGTGGTTGGCGAATGTATTCGAACTCTCTTAGAAACCTTTCGTTTATTGCACAGGACATCTTAAAATTTCATTAGCTCCGTAACGAATTCTCCGAACGTTCCGTATAATGTACATATTCGTCGAAAAATTCTCTCCTAACCGTTCGTATACTTTCGTGAGAATCTGTTAGGTCGTCCGAAAAGTTTCTTTCGTTTTATAAGAAAATAATGGATGTACAACATTTTTCGTTTTATATTATTTTATCGAATTACGTGTGATCCATTCTGTTCTATCAAAATAAAGATCACAACGTTCGACAGACTAGGTTTCATGTTTGTACGAAGATGCGTTGTTGTAAAAGACGTCTCTGTAAAAGAAAGATACTTTTCGGACAACCCAATAGTTGAACCTTTAGTGGAATCCCTGACAATCAAATATCAGACTTATCATCTGAAATTCAATATTTACCGCGCTTACTTACGCGCTCAGATTTAAAGTGTGATATTTATCGGTACGTTTAAGCTTAGGAATCTGAAATTTAGGGAAGCCGGCGTTTCACGTGCAACCATGGAAAATGAACGAGAAAGAAAAGGTGGAATTAAGATCGAAGGGGAAAATTTACAAGGGTCGAACGAATCGCGTAGGATTCAAGGCAGGATGATCCGATTACAAGCGGCGAATAGTGACACGAAATGTGGATTTGCTTCGCGTTTGCATACTTAATGCTTATCGGATACGACTTAATTACATGGAGAGCCATAAAGCTGCGCTGATTCATTGTCACAATCTTCTCGATTTACGTCGCCCTACATAACGGCCCGATGAATTACCGGCCATTTCTGTTGCATGATTCACGCGCCAATGTACTTTGCATTCCAACAGCGAACATCGCAGAAAGGGCGAAATTCTACTTATACCGACGTCTCTGAGTTACTGGATACTTATTACATTTAGGCTAGGTATACATGGCTGTTAAAATTGTAAAATCAGACTGATAAATTCCGAAGAAAATAATCTACAAGATCGTAACTTACAAGTAGACTGAGGATTTGTATGCGTTCATGGCAAGTTAAAAAGTTTCAAAAGCGCAAAACAATGCACATACGTAATATGCGAAAAATATATAAAACAATCAAAGTAGAGCAACCGTGATCAAGGAGCATGCGATAGCGTTAACAGCAATTATTGCACTTTATCTATCAATGTCGAAATATCGCTTGGCCTAAAATAGAGTTTCATCGAAAACGGCAGGTTAATGATCGTCAGCTACGTAGAAAAATACACAGTAGACCTGAATTATAGTGTACGTCAATTATTGAGAAGCGAGATTGAAATGCTATAAATAAGATGACGGTGCAGGATAGGCAAAGTGTGGTTCGAGGGAAAAAACCAATACACGTTGTGCAGCAAGCTCTGCTGCTGACATGATTGATTGACTGATACGAGTGTGTATAGGAATATAACGTACACGTGTGTGGCGTGTAAGTTTCTCGTTGTAGCATTGCGCAGCTTCTTTCGATAATTCGTCAATTTTAATTAACACGTATCTTAATCCAGTATTCCTAATAACAAGTTGATAAATTCCTTTTCGACGCGATAATTCTCAATCTCGTTGATTGTAACTTGATCTGATTTGTTGCAACTATAGTCAGCGAAACGATAGGTCTGCGATTGTAACGCAACAATAAAAATTGTACAACGGTGGTTATTCTGCAAAACGTTTTACCCGGTTATTTTTTAATAAAGGCATATCAAGTTTGTATTTTTGAAAGATCAATTAAAAATTTTACGATTATCCGTGGTTTCGTCGTGTATTTCAGTCGGATTTTAAAAATGAATTTCAAACTCAGTACCTTTGTTACATTTTTATGTTACTTTGTACGATAGTGACTGCGGAATAAAATATCTATAAAGTGCCAAAACAAAAGAAAAAAGAAAAAAGTAAAGAAAGACGAAGTAATTTGCAAGAGGTACGCGTATAATAAACGCTTAATCGCGGAAACGTGGTAAATAGTAAATAGAGTAGAACAAAAGTCTGGATAGATAATGAATTCCATTAGCGATTAAGTGTAATTTCATCTAACGGATTCGGATATCAAAATACGAGAGTAGGATACATAATCGTGCAGCAATGGTAGTTGAATTACTATCGTTTCTTCCTAATCACTGACTACATCAACAACTATGTCGTCAATTATCGTAATTATCACTAATAGTTGTTAATTCGATCGTAACACGAGCTCTGTGGTCCACTATATTATTCTGACGAACGGTTCTGCATGGTCAATGATATTAATAGTGATCACGCACGCCGTAATACAGACTATGTAATCAAACATTCTACGTAAAGTACACTTAATAATAATTAGTTGTATCGTATTAACCAAGAGGCTTATCGTGCATCCAATTATTCCACTTAGTTGCGCTGTTACAATACTTTAAACCAGTTTTCAATCTTCCTTAATCGACATTTTTTAATTACTTTGTCGGACGTTTCATTTTACATGTTTCAACAGAAGATAATAGAAAGACGAAAGGAACAATGGGACAGTGCGTTGTTAGAAGAAACGTTATTAATTGAAATAAAGACATTTCTGATAAAAGGGAATATACGTGATCTGCAAGGCGAAGCAAACGTACTCCAAGACAGCTGTATGCGTTGGTGGTGGAAAATTCAGTGTTAATGACTAATTCAAACGGGAATACTCGAAAGGCGATAAAATTGAAATCTGCCTACGTGATCCCGTAAGATCGATCCGATTACCTGGCAAATACATGGCGCTAAACGATCTGATGCGGTCGTAGGATTAAGGTGCACTACCACGTTCAAACCGTGCGTACAGGACGCACGTCGTAATCGGATTTCAGAAATTATTTCAATGCGTAGTACGTGATCGAAGAACCTCAGGCAGCGTTGAATTTTCGGACAGGAGAACGTAACGAAAGAGAAAGACACGCGTGTCTATTTCGAAATTGAATTCTTCCCCCTTGAATGAAATTGACTGAATTTTGTATAAAACGTCATACGATATAATAGAATAGTACAAGATGATTGATAAAGTAATTAATACCAATAATTTCCTATCTGTACAATACAAGATTTATGAAATATCGCGACCATAAAGGGAGAAGGAATAATTTATTGCAGGATAATGCGACATTCACTTCCACTCCCGATTTGGAAACGAAAATATCTCTGTGGCAAACAAAGACTCGAATGGTGGAAATATCACGAGGTTTTCTAGGAGACCGAAGCCAGGAAGCCGAGGTCCTGAAATAACACGAACACGATTGCTTTGGACGGTCTTGAAATAACAATCGTAAGGACACACTCGACAAGCCGGGGCTGTCTTAAATCCTAAAGACCTGGAAATATCTGAAAAGCAGCCCGTTGAAAGAGCATAGAGAATGACAACGCGGAGAAATAGTTCAATTTTCTCCAAGAATTCTCGGAAAGTCCAGCAAGTTAGCAAATCTTAAGCGGATCCGCGGACTTAAAACAATATCGTATCGAAGAGAGATTTGCATATTTTTGAGAAAAACGAGAGACCGTTTACATTTCTTTTTCCTTTTGCCGTGATTTCACGGATTTCCAAGTTTGAAACCCTCCGGTTCGAATTGGAGCTAACTTCAACCTACGCAAAAATAACTTTATTTGGTACTCTACGACATGCGACACGTACGACGCGTATGAAATAACAAATTTAGAATAAAATAAATAGAAAATGGAAACCGTGAGAAGCATTCGATCTATACGAAGCATCGATAGCTGTTCTAATACGTACAGTTGACAGCGTATTTCTCTACTTATTTCTTACGTGAATTCTAGTTACACGAACTGCTTGTCCAAATACAGTTCTGTCTGTCGAGTTACGATAATAATTCCTTGGAAGATATCGAAAACTAATCGTATCGCCCCGTCGATAACATTTCAAAATTACTATAAACGCGTAACGACCATAAAAATAAACGACTAAAGCCTTTCTGTTTGCTCATTCTCATTTTACCTTCGCTCGGCTGCTCGAAGCTTCCTTTTGTTTCATGCGCAACTTAATCTAGCGTCGAGTGACGTTTAAAGCACTTAAGAAGGGCAAATTTATCGCGCGCAGTTTTCTCAACAGGACGACCTAGACATAAATTCGAGTTCCCTCCGGTGCAAACTGCGTGGATGAATTACAGGTGAGAAGAGAGAGAAAGAGAGAGAGAGAGAGAGAGAGAGAGAGAAAGAGAAAGAGAAGAAAGGACGCTCGATAGAGTCCTTTAGAGGTTCGAGTGGCGGAGACAGCTGCAAGTGGTTTGTGATATTCCTGCGCCTCGGTATTTTGTTTTGAAGCGGTCGTTATCAACGGAAGCGTGTTTCGTTTCATCGCTCACTTTAGGCGAAACTGTTTTCGAGGCATTGGTTTTGTCGCGGTCTGACACCAAGCGCGGACACCGGCGGCCATAGAGCTCGTTTTTGTTGCGAACTCACTGACCCACCATACCAGAGTGCCTAGCAAAAACTGTGTCAACTGTTACCATGCATTTTACCGTGTTCTGGCGTACGCGCGACACTGTTCCAAAGTTTTACGATATCGCGTGTAATCGACCGCGATGTAAGTTGCATTCGCGTTGTTGCGCGATCGCGCGATTCGGTGCTTTCAAGGATTTCGTAACATCGATGTGACCTGCGTGCTATCGATTTTCACCTTTTTCGCTCGAAGCAAAACTCTCGTGGCTCTTCGTTCTCGGTGATATAAACTCAGTATCATAAGAAAATTGTTAAAATTCATCGAGCATCCCTTTTCAAACCACCCTTTTCTAGAGCTTTACGCGCGTCTAAGAGAACGGTACAGTTTGTTGCACGTACCGTTATAGTTGAACTACATACTTGCCATTCAGCGAGACTCGAGTTTCACTGAAAACGCAGCCGACATTTCTCGTGGATTTGTAACAGGACTTTAAAGACAGAATAGTCACACAACGCGAACTGCAGAAAAGTTTAATTTACTTCGCTACGTATACACGCTTTAAACAGTAGAAGTTCAGCTACATCATTTAAATCCTTGTAATTATTGCGGACTACCGTACTATTCATTTTCTCGTAGAATTGAAAAGCCAGGATAACCGTGCGATAGCTGTTGAATACTTGAACTACAAAAAGCTGTTTTAACAAGATTCACCGAATGAGAAATCATAAATGCCTCGTTACATTGAAATTTAACCACTTGAAATTTTTCGGCGTTAATGAGCGAGCCGAGGAGGAATCTGGAGCAAAGATCCATCAACGTGGCTGACGCGATATACATCATAGTTGTAGCATCCGATAAACTTTCACGATGATATCCGGCGTTATTATTAGCTTCTTTGCACGTGCATCGCTTTAGACGTTCATCGTGTATTGGCTATATTGGCTTCTCAATTTTACGAAGATAGCGCATTTTCTTTGAGATACAAGGCTATTTGCGTGGGGTGCGTTAAATTAGATCGACGAACCTTGGATGACGTTTGACGTTATTTCGTTTCACCGATACGCGACCTTAGTCAAAGGCTTTAGAATTTCAACGAGCAGTCACGCTGTACGACTTGCTAAATTTTCAATTGGTTCCTTTATATAGTTTATTCCTTGTGTTATTGCCGCGTTTCGTTAATTATACCGGCGTTTTGCGAGCCAAGCGAAAATAGTTCAAGGATTCGACGATTAGGTTAAATGTAACGAGTACGTTTTAGGTTCGAATGCATTGAACGAAATTGATAACAAGCAAAAGGAAAGGGAATTGAATTAGACGCGAATTACGACCTTTGATATTAAATGTTCAATTAATTAAGAACGTTGAAGGTTGAGGAAATTGAAATCCAAACAGAAGACGATGTACGCGTACTCGGAGCTACGTTTTCCTTTTCTTTCCTTTCTTTTTTTTTTTTTTTTTTTTTTTGTCAGATATTTCATCTGAAGTGCAACGGTACGTCAGACGGCTACGGCAGAACGCACATTTCACCGAAAATTATATCACGCAAACACGACCACGATCCAAACGTCAGATTTCTTTTCAGAAAGCGATTTAATTTCCGATATATCCGGGATAATATAAACGACTAATGCGGCGAACGTGATCAATCAGTGTAATAAAAGGATACAAATCAAGCCTGTTATCAGAGAAATACACTCTGTTGGTGTTTATCAAAATTAACCACGATACACTAGGCAAATCGCTCGCAGAGGCATAAACAAGAGTTTTAGAGTTATTATCTCCTCTGGTAGGTCGTAACTATGAGTTATGAGAGGACGTCGGTATCGGTGTGTACACAGATCGTCGTACAGGAAACACTGTCCAATAGAAGGACTAGAAAACCGCTTCAACGAGCACCAGGAAAATCGAATTACGTCGCGTTTCATCCGATTCGGTTATCACCTACGAATGCGGCTTCTAACTGTATGATCGAACGTGAATAGCACCGTCGAGCAACGAGTGTCTCTTGTCCGTCCTCGTGTGCTTCGCATGCTACATAAACCTCGTGGAAAGAACGATTGATCGGCCAGAAAATGACGAGATGACAAATTTTTACTAAAAGAACTCGAAATTGTCCTCACTCTCCTCGTCTACATTTAGCTTACACAGACTGGTTTCCGTATTAGCTATGTTACGTTCTTTTGCTCAGTTTTGACTCAACTATAGGTTTCTTACGTTAAACAGTATCTTGGCAGTTTGAACAAAATATGAAAAATAATCTTATCGATTATCGCATGATTCCTCGTTTTAATTTTCACATTTATTAAACATCTTCTTGAAACGTTAGAAACTCTTTCCGTCTGCTAGAACCAGAGCAAGCTAGAACTATAGAAATTCATAGATCGTGACAGAATTAATAAAATGTTCTCAATAATTTGCGAATCTAGAAACGTTTCGTTAGCCTTCCCCGTCTATTTCTTTATCAATGGAAAACTACACATATATTTCGTATAAATGATGATTGCGAGTTTACGCAGTTGGACGAACAGGGACGTTGAGATATCAGGACAGGCTTGAACACGGATATTGGACAACCGTATACGCGGATTGTCCGCAAACATCGTTCGTGGATGTACGAAGCTTAAGAATGTAGTAAAACTTGCCCTGAAAGCCATATTTATCATTGTCAGCGTAACGTGTTACAATTTTAAGGTTCTACTAGACTTGTTTACCGAATGTAGTTTGCAGACATCGAAGATCTGCATTGCGTAACAGCAGTATATTTAACCAGATTGAAACCCACAATGAAAAATGTTTGCAGATTCGCGTTACCCATATTAGGAATTCAAGTATATCGGCTGTGCGTATTTGACGAATTTGCAAGAATATCGAATAATCTGTCATCTGTTATCAGATATACCTAAATCAAACTGCAAAATACGGAATAATCGTTGAGTATCGTGAACTATATCTCGATCGGTGTTGGACTCACGGTTGTGTCAACACGATGATATTACGTGTTAAAGATTGGAGTTTTAGTATTTTTAGTCGCGCCAAGAGATTTTGAGGCTGAAGATTCAAGGATATCGATCCCTTTTCGTTGATTATAGCGTTTAAATAAGTTAAACGATTAAGTTAGATTATTTGTGCTTTAGAGCACAACCAGCAACCGTTATCGATTATTCGTTCCACCATATTTGTATCATTGCTTCCTGACAATGAAACAATAAACGATCTTCAACGCGCTCTTTTTCAACGTATCGATACTGGAAGACTAAAAGGAGCTCAGTGCCTTTTATTGCGATGAACGGCAGAGGAGAATTCGAAGCCAAGGGTTCTGACATGAACGGCGATACGTTCATAATGCAGCTACGATACGAAAGAGCGGTATCGATGAAGCTTTCCAACTGTTCCTTTGATATCTTTCTGATCTACGTAACGATGCACACGCACTTTGCCCTATTTACGTAACCCGTTCCATTTCTTTGCCTGGTAACAAACGCGCGGAAGAAATATTTGTAAAAGTGCGTTGCGCAATTTCTCTGCGTTATTTGCAGTATTAAAACTGAAATTCCTACGCATGAAATATTTCGTGCGTTAAAGGGAGCGGTAAAATTCAGAGGTGAAATATTATGCACGAAAATTCTAGAGAATTATTCGACGCAACGCGAATTATCGCCAATATTTATATTAAAAAGAATCATCTCCGCCTGTGATTATTATTATGATCGTTGATTATGCGATAACAATGATTATTATTTTATTCGTATTCAAAGTACAAAAATATTCAATTATTTCTGGAATAAATTAATACGTAATTTGCTCTTCCAATATAATCATCTCGCGAATAACTTCTTCGTTTTTTATTTAATATGCGCCACAACGGTTTTAATAATTTAATGATACTCTGTTCATACCAACTGTCTGTTTTATCAAATATTTCGTATATTTCCAAATTCTCGTCTGTACGTGTGTTTTCATTATTTCTCGAAATATGGGCTCCCTCCTTATTTGCACATTTTAGCCGAATAATTTCGTCGTATAAGAATGGATAGGAGATGGATACGAGATATTTATTAATTAAGAACATCGTAATGATTCCTCTCGAATGAACGAATAAACGTTCGCTTTAGCTTCTCTCCCATCTCCACCTGGCTAATAAGCGGCGATAGGGAAACAATGATAAACGACATAGCACGATGCGGACAACGGAACACGAACAACGGAACACGAACAATAAAACGCGGATAGAGAAAATGAGTTTTCGTTCGATTAAATAAAGCGTTCTCCGGTCGGGGAACCGACGGAAAAACATAAATTTCCCGGCAATTTATACAAATTACGAGGAACCATTAACAACATAGAGAACAGCGTTCCGTTCTACCGCGGCGTTTTATAAATCAGCGTATTCCTGAGCTTTCAATCTTGGTTGTATGCACATGCACCATTCTGAGCGGTGCGCATTTCCGCGTTTAATTCACTTTTTGTTTTGCTTTCCCGCCCACGGTCCACAAGTTTCACCGTTCTCGTGAAATTTTAACGCCAACATTTCGTATCCTATTTATAACAGCGATTACAGGAAAAATGCAGATTGCGAAGAATAGTTTGATTATTATCAGCCGTCGAATGGTGACAGGAAAGACAATTCATTCACGGACAATTTCAGAGCAAAATCGACGTTGAAACGTGAAATTTGTACGCTTGGAATGGAGAGACCGTCGCTGGAAACTTGAAATTCCAATCGGAGGAAGCAGTGGCGAATGCAAAAAGCGCAAAAATCTTTGGAATTTTATATAGAGTCGGCTGCGAAAATTCGGCAACAATATTTTAATTCACGGCCCGATCGTCAGTGTGCTCCAAGTCAGCCAACGTTCAACCACGGCAACACAGCGTGTTAGGGTGAAAAAAATGAAGGATGCACTGGTGATACAGCCTGTAGTTTTTCAACGCGCCTTCGTATGACAGCCGACGCGGCAGCGCGTCGGAATTTATGTGCAGAACACGAGTTCGCCTGAATTCATCGCACAGGCAACTTACTCTCGCACGCTGGGTTATGCGGACGCGCGCGCGGACGCACGCACACAAAACAACCACTCAACCGTGTACATATATAAGCTTGCAGTCACGGCGGGTGTGGGAGTATCGGTTTTGCATTTTTCAAGCCGATAATTTATCAATCTCATCCCCCTCCACGTCGGTCCACGTCCCTCGATCTCTCGACGTCGACGAGAACTGGCGAAGGGAGAGAGAAAGAGAGATGAGGGTGGTCGAATTCGACTAGGAACGATCGTTCCTGGCAGGAAAATAATGAGACTCTTTAAAGGCCGGAAGTTTTCATTCGTGGTAGGGTGCGGAAAATCGATTTTCGCACTTTGTCGACCACACTGTCGACCCTCGTGTTAGTTGCAGACGAATTTATTCCCGTGCTAAGGGAGAGCTGAGTGGAAGGCTACAGTGGAATAAATATTGCGAGGATATAGAGGATGGATAATGCGTTTGAGAACGAAATGTAGCGCAACTATCACTTCCTTCGTGAACATTTCTTGTGATAAAATTTTTTGTGGGTTGAACGTGACTGGAAACATCAAAGATCGTTAAAAGAAAATTCTATTAAGAAGAAATAGCGTGTTATCTGTGACACGCGGATTGGATAAAGTAAAAGAATAGGAATACGAAGGACTCGAAGTCACTCTTGATTTACTTGCGTTACTTAAAATCCACGTTACGTATTAAAATCGTATCGCAAAATTTCATCGCATATATATACATATATATGTATTTTTTTTTTTTTTTTTTTTTTTTTGTTTCAGTGCACAATTATTACGGTAAATTTAAAAGATTGGGCCACATCTGGTAGGGATTCCATTTGCCGGAATTATTCAGGATGTTACTCAGATTATGTCCGAATGATTGATAGCGGCGTTGTTATGGTAACGCACCCCATAAGCAAAATTTAAGGAACGCTTCTTCCTGATTCTCTGTATTATATAACGTGCGTGGAAGGATTATTAAAACGATGCGCGCTGTCACATTGATTTACAGTTGCTAATATAGCATTGGCAATAAATTACAACTTAGAACATAGATCTTTTACAACAGTTCCGATTATTAGCATACCTCGGCCATATCAAGACTTCATATTTCACATTTATATTACGGCTTTTCTCTCAGTGTTGTTGCCAATAAAGATCCGTACTCTATCATTTAACGACACGGTCGTTCGATTCGTTTCAATCCTCTCGCAGCCATGTTGCTAGTACGACGCCTGATTTAAGAAACGGAGACCATCTGTTTTCGTTTACGATTGTAAAGAATGTTACGACATTAGACACCCGGGAACGGAGCTTAACCCGCGATTTATTATGCACGGATATGAAAGTAATCAATTTCTCGGCTCGACGAAGAAAAATGACAACATTGTCCTTGGCGAAAGTCCTTCTTCACCTCGATCAGCTTTTCCCTGGGTGTGTCGTGTAACGAGGGTGGACGAATCCTATTGACTGGAAATAGGTGAACGGGTACGAAGGATAGGCGAAAAACTCGTATCGGTGGAAAAGGCCGTACTCGGTATTTGCCGAGGCAGAGTTTTAAAGGAAAAGACCGTCCAGAGAATCCTTCCAAGGAAGAGACGACACTCCACACTCGCACACGGTACAGCAATCCGAAATTATTGGTTCATCGTTCAGCGACAGACCCGTTATATTATTCGAAGATGTGGCTGAGCGAGCGTGTCCTGTTCCCGGAATCATTATTTAACTTCAGCTTATTCAGCAGCTAGAAGAACGAAGAGGGTGGAATGTCTGGTCGAGTGGAAAAAAGTTGAAGAGACCGTTTTATTATCGAGGGCGTCATGTTGCAACGGGAAAATCGATGCCTGACACGAAAAGATCGTGTGGCAGCCGGAGAGACGAATTTTTACCCAGCTTAATGAATCGATTAAAGCAGCCTTAGGAAACAAGACCGCGATTCGCGTGTTTTTGACAACGGAAAGATGCTCGAAACGTAGCCACGTTCTATACAATCAATATCCGGCTCTCACACGGAATTAAATAATTGTTACGATTTGAAAGAATATGACAACGTGCTAACGATTAACCCATATAAAAGGAAGAAAAAAAATCTCTTCCGCAGTTGATACGAAAAATTATCCGCGCTTCTCCGTCTCTGTTACACGTCTCGTGAGTTTTGTCAAGAATTCTCAATTGCCTTTGCAAAACTTTCAACATGGTGCGCGAGTTTGTACCGTTTTTCGTAGTTAAGGAGTCATGGACTGTGTTGCTCGGACTTTAAAGTACTAGAGAAGTGTATAGTGCGAGCCGCATACGAAACTCTCGCAGTTTGGCTGCATACCAACCATCTTCGCGTCTCAAAGTATTTTTCCGGACCACTGGCCCTTACTGACCACTCGGTAAAATGTGATCCAAAGGCGTTTCGTTGAAAGGATGCTTTTCCGATCAACTGCTGCATAAACTATTCCAAGAAGCCGATACCTTCGATAAAAGAATATTCGATAAACTTTTATCGACAGGTGTTATACTTGTCCACTTACTGCATAATATTACGGGAATGTCTTTTCGATATCTTTACTTTTCTAAATGACGATAAAACAAATCTTTCGTAAACAGCTTCGTTATCGCCAAATATTTCTTTTTCTTTCTTTATTCATCTCCCATAGTTTTATGTTTACGCCCCAAAAGTAAGTCGCTGCGAGATTTGGAACAACTATAACGCGATAAAACTATAACGCGCTAGACGTTGGAGGCAGAGAGACGCAAGAAAGGCCGTGAAGAAGTGTGTTAGGATCAAAATTGAAACTTTCCAGGCGCGTGACTCGAGTATGTATATCGGTCACGAACCTCCGCTGAAATGTATCGCGCGATAAAAAGGTATCATCGAAAAATTCGGTGGGTGGTCCTAAAGCATGCAGCAGTCGCTAAACCTGACCAGACACGATAAGATCGCCTATATGGGAATACATCATAATCGTGGAAGAAATTTTATTTTCCCAACTTTCTGCCTCCTACTTTTTCCACGAACTTGTTTCTAGCCTGGCTAATGACGGCCCTTATCTTCATCCTATTTGCACCTTCCATCAAGCCGGTCTTTTACGCGATGCAAATAGCTTTTTTGTTCAGTTAAGACGAAAGACCAAGAGGAAATGGCTCATGGCCTCTTGAAAGGACGTTTGCGCGACTTAGGAGGACAAAAGTGCACTGCGAGATTTAACTCTTTGTCGTGGCCTGATAATAATTGTTTCCTCGTAATTCATGGAACGCATTCAGAAGTGTGTTAAGATGTATCACGGCGCTTCAATGTTTTACGTCAGGGTGTAACGTCGAGATACCAACCGAGAGCAATTTATTGTGCTCACTTTTCCTTCTAATGGAAATTAAGAGGTCGATGTGACACGCTAAGGCGGCTCTGAGACTCGTTTCATGGAACGTGATAATGACGAATCTAATTTTACTCTGTTATCAAAGGTAATTATAGAAATTGACGAAAAAGTAACAACGATATAGTCGTAATCGTTGGGCGAATTTAGTAAACGGACGTGAAATTTGATTTTTTGCAGATTATCTCTATAACAATGGCGAATCTAACTTAACTCGTTAATTGATAATTATCCTTCCGTCTGCAATTTTGGTTTTACGGGCGTTGTACGCATACTGAGGCGTTTAAACCCTTGCGGCTTTTTAGGTTTTCGTGTTTTAAAAAATCTCCAGAAATTCTTGAATAACCTTCCAAGTTTCTAGAATATCATCCAATAGCTTTCATCGCTGTGCGTTGCTTTAATTCTTTTAAGCAAAGCAAAATTTCGACAAAAATGTGGAAAGAATGAAACGTTGCTTCGGTACGCGGAAATAGACGAAGAAGTCAGCACTGCTAGAAGAATTTAGTAGAAGGATTTAAGATGTAATTTTATAGGATATAACGATGGAAAATCTAACTTTATTTTATGACGGATAATTATAGAAACGTGTGAAGGAACAACAATGATATACATAATTGCAATTTCTAGAAAAATTTAATCCTACTATGTTCTCGATACGTTTTCGATCCGATTATATTCTTCGATGCACGTACACTCGATTCTCTTCTACGATTTGTACATGCAGCTATTTGTAGAAAACGTTGCTTTGTTGCAGATTGAAACGAGATAAAATGTTTCCCTAGAACTGTGCTTTAATGTGGTTAATTCGGAAAATCGATATCTTTGTTACACGAAAATACCTCGAGGAAATTCAACGTTTGTTAGACAGTCGTGATAAATAAAATAATATTTTCAAAACAGCGTGTGACGCGATGCTAGTAAAACGTTTCGGAAACAACATGGTAGTTAGGCAGACAAAAACCAATTTTAATCAGAGGAGCTAAAAATGAAGCTTATAAATCGGGCAGTGCGATTTATTCTGTTTCAAGTTAACGATGAAAACAACTGTAAATACGACGGAAAATACTCGTCCTAACTATAAATAATAAAACGAATAATTATAAAAACCTAACTATCCCGCGAAGCAACGTTCGAATCGTTTTGAAATTAATTCATTTTCGTACTGTACAAGAGAGATTATTAAATCGACAATTAAATTCCGTAAGAACGGTTCTAAGAAATAAGCTAAAAAATGTTCTTCGTATCGCAGCAAAAAGAATATTAACCGTTACAGATTCGCCTGTCTAAATTATTCATGAATTCGTGGGTATTCTAAAAAAAAATTCTTCGTCAAGTTACGGAAAAGAAACGCGAGAAGAATGGGAAATAGAAATAACAAGGCCCAGAGAGGGAAATGTAGTTGTTCGTCAGGAAGAAAATTGAATTCCCCGTCGAAGCGCAGCACAGAGAAAATTTATAGCGTTGTTCCGCAGAGGACAGCCAGACACCAACGCGCGTCCGTGTTAATCGATCGCCGTGATTGCACAGATGAAAAAAAGGGCCGTGCCACGGCCATTATTCGGCTTCTCCTCATTGTCGAAACGAGCCGCGTCTAGTTTCCAGTCGGTCGAAAACGTCTCTGTCGCGAAATCGCTGGAGAAAAGCTCTCCCTTGAGCGCGTCTCCTTTCGAACGAATACAGGGGGCTGCGTAACGTGCGGTTGAATCACCGGTAATTAGTACCGGTGAATGGGAACTATGAAAACGGAGATAGTGGATTTTCAGTATAATGATAATTAGATCGTTTTGCACGTTTCACGCGGTACACTTGTTCCATTGATCGTAGAAGTTAATTGCTGAACGCCGGGGGGAAAAAATTCGCCTCGAGCGTCATACGGTACGGTTCGAGACTAATAACGCCGCAATTATGGCTTAACACGATCCTGCGACTCGAGAAAATTGAGCCTCACAACCAGGGCAATGAATCTGTGGAAAAATATTACGAATTCCGACGGGGGACGATGTACATGATTTTCGTATCATCGTTGGTTACCGTTTCTACGATAAACGATAAGTATAGGAGAGAAACGAAAGAGGGAAGAGCTTTACGATATTTTCCGAACGACGTGACACAATGCGCGTCAATCTTTCACGTTTCCTATGTTTTTCGCAAACGCGAATAGAACGAATGCAACTTTTTGAATGGGACGTCATATATATTTTTCTATGTCGAAAGTGACTGTCGAGCAGAACTCAACCACTCGTAACACGATGTCTTTTAAAGCAGCGTGAACTTGCAAAGCAAAGAAATTCATAATTATAAAATTCATAAATAATACGAACATCTGCTGATTTTAACGGATTCCTTGGAGACAGCAATAAAGTATAGGCAATAAGTATATTATAGTTAAAGGAAGGTTCGATGTAAACGTAAAATAATCTTCGAATTGCCAGTTGTCCGAAACTAATGACAACAATCTAATCGGATTCGACGTTGGCGTTACGCTGACAGAAATTAGGGGTGGAATCGGTACAAGGGAAGGTAGCATCTGGGGCTGACGTCTCGTCAATGCAGGCTTGGAATCTGCGGTTCCTCGGTTTCTCCGTTGTACAGGCGAAAGTGAGAAGGAGCCAGATACTAAAGTAAGGGGAGGCGGTTAACGGAACGGAGATCCGTAAATCGGATAGAGGGGCGGGTACATACATGCAAGACAGCATGGCCAGCGATTTCATAGCTTCCCATTTCGGCTGAGGCTGTCGCGTGATTTATATGAGAACGATCTCGCGTCTGGTGGTGCAAGTAATCGCGCGATGATTGCCGTTTGTAATTGATTGCCAATCGCCCCCGTCACTTAATCCCTGCTGCTTTCCAGAAAATTCACACGATTAGATTAAACGACGAATAATATCGAACGTAACAAAACGAGCTCTTTGATCGGCGAATAATTGGGATAAAATGTTTAAATCTCGCGCGAACGAACGGAAAACAAATGGTGCTGCAAACGCGATTAATATCTGAGAAATAATTAAACGTTCTTCAGTTTATACGGGAATAAAAGTTTCCTTATACGAGTATAACGATCGAAATAAATTTGCATGTATGATAAATCGATGTTATTAGGAAGCGATCGTAAATAGCTTCAGGTGATCCTTTTTAATGTCGTAGATACGTATTTCCATAAAACTAAATGTTAAGCATAATGATCTTTTATTTTGCGCGGCTTTCAATTAATATCCTCTATATACTTAGCGATAATTCTACGTTCTGAGCTGAAATTCGCGAGGACGATTATCGTCCGAAGATTATTCTAGTCAGTTTCATTTGCATGAGTAGACAATTTCATCGAGGAAACTCGACACAATAACCATAACAATTGCCTACTAACGCCATAGGATACCTCTTATTGACACGATTAGCCACAGGACTGTTTCATTAAGCGAGGCTAGTTAAAGTCAATCTGCATGCTAGCCGCTGCGTTTGTAATGTAGAAATCTTCCGTAATAGAATTTTCCACCGGCTTCGACATCTTGAATTCGTAGATAAACGTTGAACGCGATCGTAGCAACCGCGTTATCGCGATACGATGAACGCGATTTACGCTGCTATCGTCGCAAGATGCTACGGCCTTTTCAGTACAGGGCTATAGATACGGCGAATGAAAAAATATACGAGCCGTTTCGGAATTCCACTGGCGCGGTACTAACTCCGACGATATAAACCGTACCCGACCATCGATCGTTCCACGATCGTTCTCAGAAGGTTCAAATCCAACAGCGATATTCGCGAATGCTAATTATTAATTTTAGTATGGAAAGAACAGATTTTCATTACTTTTTTACTACTTCAGTCGTACAGTTCGCTACTGTCCATTATTTGAATATATTTTATGATCAACTCCTGCAAGGAATTTTCCCCTGGACTTTATCCTTCGTCGTTTGACGCGTTGACTACCACGGAGGTCATCGATGATGGCCTCGTGTTGCCGAATGTTTTAGAGCGATTAAAATAAGTTAAAATGGACTAGAAAATTTTCTATAACGAGATTTATATATCATTGTGAGAAAAAATACACAGCTGCGATATAGGGTGTTTCAGCTGAAAGAGGCCGTCTGAACGTCTCCTTGGTTTTCATCGTCGTGGCAAATGTCTGTAGCAAGATTTAAAGGATTTCCGGAGAGGAACACCATGGAAGAAAAACTCTTTCTTTTTTTAAATTTTCGAGATCATCGTCATTCTTTCTACAGAGAACGTGTATTTTTTGTACTGCGTCCCGTAGCAAATTGCAGACGAGAAAATAGATTCGAATATGCTTGAATGACGACCCTCGGATGATTGTGAATACTAAAACGATGATACTGTAGGGCAATGTTTGGATGGTATGTGGGCTTATGATTTAGATTATTAAATGTTCGAAATGACGTTCGTTGGTAAAGAGAGAGGAGAACAATGAATTATTGAATGTATTAATTTACGTTTATCAACAGATATAAACAAGGGCCATTCTCTAGCTAGCTGATTACATAGCGATCGTTACTGTATCGGTAAACGTTCCGCGATAGATAATTATTCGAAACAGGAGAGATCCGATCTGATTTACATCTATGGCGAGGCAAACCGGTGCATAAAAGAAGCTACATAGCTGTAGAAGGAACGATTTCCCAATCGCAAATCGCGTTCATCGTACACGAAAACAATTAAAAAGCTAAAGACAAATCGGTGAGATTAAAAACGAAAAATCATCACTTTGAACATGTTTAATAACATAAACCGCGACTTCACATACCTACTATCCAAACATTGTCTTACAATATCATCGTCCCTTTGGTGTTCACGATCACCTCAAAGTATTCCAATGTATTTTCTCGTTTGCTGCAAGATACAATGAAAAGAATACACGTTTCCTATGACAAACATCATATTGAAAGGAAAGAAGACGTTCAAATTGCATTTTACACAGGACACCCTGTGTAATAGTTTGCAAAAATTAAATGTTACGTCGAATATACGAAACGAAATATCGAAATTATAAAAATGATCGTGTAATGGTATCGTTACGATATCATCGTACAATAAAGATGTCTGTTACATGAACCCTATCGTACTTCACGCGATAGTGATTTTGTTGAAATACGTCGGATATCTGGTTTTCTATTATTCACGTTTATCGTTCTCGTAGATAGTGGCAGTATCAAGGAATACGATAAAATTGGGACCGGTTAGCTGGAAAAGGTGAAGCCTGGTTTCCGTAATTCAGTCGGTAAAATAATGTTAGAAAATAAATTCAAGCTCCGGTTATTGTCCAAAGTGGTAAAAGTATGTGGCACGTGCCACATTCCAGTCGCGACTATCTCTCCAGAAGAGATCTCGGGGCATTATCCCTCTCATAATTTCGCAGGCAGCTTACACCAGCTTAACTCCCCGTCGGTGGGGCGCGTCTACGCGTTTTTCCCTCGACCTCGCGCACCTATTTCCAGTGCTTGCAGCCTGCCCTCTCATAAACTTAACATAAGGGTTAAGTCTTAGCGCAGCCTCCCCTCTATTTAGCCTTTTTATTCCTTTTGTGGCCTGGCTACCTCTTGTCTCGTACGCTATTCCGCTCACATCAAAGGCTATACTTTCCGCTCGTTACACGAAATTATGCGGCAACTCGCGTGTAATTTCTCTTTCGGCGAACGTTTCGGAAATACGAGCAACATTGTCGAATTCGTTGGCGTTCAACTGTACACTTCTCTACGTATCGATATTTATCGTTTTTTTTTTAAATAGAAAGCGTGTTCAAAATCGAAGTAAAAATTCGCTATCGATTCTTTTTTTATTTCGTCCCACTGTTCCTATTCCTACCGCGCGAAATAATTATTTTTCATCCGCTTCTACGAACGTATAAATTTCCACGATAGAGGTTTCCATTTAAATGAAACAGCGACCAATTGATATCTCCTGGTATACTTAAAAACGATGTTGCAATTCGATGTTTCACGTGCAATTTGTAAAGAAAAATTGCTGATTTCTATGCGATAATATTTATCGGCTAATATTCGAGATAAGACGAGGCATGAGCATGTTTAAATGTATGCTTTTCATCGGCACGGACTATACTTTTTTATTGTCGCAACATTTACAAGTTTTATTTTTGTACCTTTGTTTTGACATATTAATGAAAATTTACACTATCGTCGTCTGGGCGTACGTCGGCGGAACGAACTGGTGTCGGAAAATTATTAAAGCGCAGTCACGACCTCTGGTCGGCGAGAGGAATTATGTGCATTTGATTATCATTAATATCGACTACATCCATAAATTTGTTCTAAACAAGAGGGCAATGGAAGTACTATGGAAAATTGTGTGTCCGTGACAAGCTTCTACACCGGAAGATGACACATTCTAGCCACTCGATAAAATTGCGAGATCCTTGAAACGTAAAAATGTCAGGGAAGGATAACATATCATGTTTTGTGAAAGTTGATGAATGAGTACAGACTGTCTGAAGGATGAAATAAGTGGCCGGGTGTAACGTGTTATTCGTCAAAAGATAAACGACGAAACGGATCTCGATTTTTGACGTGGCGCGAGCCCGCTGAACCGTTCCAACTTTCACAGCGCATAAAATACTTTGTGAAATTGTTTCAACGGAATAGCCTCTTGCGTAAAAGCGCTTGCAAAAATAAATCTACGTTAAATTCTACCGAACATAGGTACACGTTCTATTAAAAACTGAACTCCATCGGATTTGAGCGAAAATAACGAAGAAACATTTCTAACCGTGTATAAAAACTAGTACATTCGCAAATTCGAAAACGTAGCGAAATATAGTATTTTCCTCGACAACGAGCGTTGTTATTTGCAATTTTTCGAGTATACACCTAGCTGTTTCCTGAAGAGACGGATATACGAGCGGTCCTCGTCCGTTCCCTCCTCGTATTCGCGAACGTGTCGGATAAAATACCATCGCTCCATTTTGTCAGTGGCATTGCAATTTCGCGGAATTCACCTACGGACCTATCATCGTGTCGCATCTTTCCGCGATGGGCGTTGCATCAATCGAATGAATATGCATGTCGTATCGTGACGGATCGAATCGACGTTAATCGAATTCATTTCTACTCGGTACACGATACCAAAGACACGCTAACGATCGTTAACTTAATTCATTTGAAATAATTACGCGACACCTGTTGAGAACGACAATTCGTATATATAGAACCTTCCCGTATCGATTTCAACCTTCGCGATTTGATACGTTTCCAGCATCGAAAACTCGTCATTAATTTTCTACAACGATAATTGTTTGGCGGATAACTATTACGCTGGTTCGCGTCTTCCCTTGTAGTAGCGGCAAATTGCATCGTTTTCAGCGTGTAACTTCATCACCTTAGAAAGCTCATCACCTTGGATTTCCAGAAACGTAATTGCTCGAGAAGGGATTCAACTTGTCCTTTCATGGAAGGGCGGTCTATCGCAAGGAACAAGCTTGAATGCGACCATGATTTATGACTCTGCGGCTGCTAAGGATATAGCTAGAAATGCAAGAACATCGGCTGCGATAGCGTTTCCGTGATCTACAATAAGCCGCTAAAAACCTGGGATTGCGTGTGTAGCGTAATTGCCGAAAGAAACGGGTGATTCGTTTCTCTGAAATATGATATCCGTTAGTTGTTGGCGAAAAGTAACTTTACGAAGCTCGTTGTAAAATTTAGGTCCTGTTAGAACGGCCGGGAAAAAGAGAAGAACGAAATCACTGGATTCACCTTTAAAACGAAGATCATTCGTCGAGAGGAAGCATCGTCGAACGAAGAAACATCTCTCGATGTTTACTCGTTATGCGTGCGTTTATGGCGTTTCTATGATCTACAATGAGCTACTGGTGAACGTGAGATCCTGTGTGTACTATAAGTGCTGAAAGAAACGAGTATTTAATTTCTTTGAAAGGTGATATCTGTTAGGTGTTGGATAAATTTAGTTGCTTTATAAAGCTCATTCTAGGATTTAGTCCCTGTTAAAACGGCCGAGGAGAAGAAAAGAACGAAATAACTGGGTTCCCCTTTAAAATGAAAATTATTCACTCAGAGGTATTATCGAATGAAAAAACCTCCCAATGTCTGCTCATTATACAGCTCATGAAACACACTCTGTACACACGGGCTCGCATTCCCCGTTCGGTGTAGGTTTCTGCCAGGCGTATTCACGTTCTTCCTTGGCCTCGTCGTTTCTACCTGCCGCCTCGTTATGTATTTTATTCCACGGTAATAGAGCCCGCAAACGATTTCCTCGGTAAGTGGCAATTTACATAAACGAACACCCGAAACATATTCCTGTCTGCTTCCACACCGTGATTCGTCATTTCCACCGGTACTCGCCGACTTTCTGCTGCCGTAATATCATTGCAATACCGTTGCCGATGAAATACCAGCGAAATCTTACATGTTACGCAGCTATCATCTACTTCGTTCGAAATGATCAACCTTTGCGCGTCATCGATATGCTAATTAGAATCCGTTCCATTTTCCTGAACAGGCAAAATCGTTTTTGAACATGGACGAATAAACGTCAGTAGAAGTATCATTCGCTGTGGATGAAGCACGAGATACCTTTGTTCGCGAAGCATCCGCGATATGTCGAATTTGATTCGGACTTTGATTACTAATACATCGAATAATAACGTACACGGTCAATTAAATATCCGATTACTCCAAATTCTCTGAAATTGTGTTCTACAAATGTTTTACATTGGCTGATAATGCAAAGAGAGGACGCTCGACCGACGATTGAAACTCGTTTCTCAAGTAATGACTAATTTTACGTTTGCCGACAACGTAAACACAAAGTTGATAAATGGTTGAGAGACGCCAACAACGATTTCACGTTAATTAACGAAGATATAGGGCGAAACGAACTGGATTGTCATCTTGCACGATTATTAGCAGTCGATCGAATAGAAAACTACAGAAACGAACTCAATCGAGAGACAATAACGTTCAAGTTTTTAGACAAAATATGACCGAGATCGACAACGATGGAAAACGAAGGCCCGATTTGTCAGCGGCTGTTTGCCGTAGAAACCGTGTTACTCATCCTTTGAATAGAGTTATTTTCCGAGCAGTGAATAAACAGCGATAATGAAGCAATTCTCGTGTTGTTCTGTATGCACGGTGCAGCTTGTTCGCTTGCCTCGTGTGTACACTTAAAACACCTCTAGCAATTTAACGGTTGTGCAGTCGAAGTGTTGGCGATAGACTGCTACTGATGAAAACGATTTCCGAAATTGCAGGATAATTTATCAAGTAGGGGACCCATTCGTACTTGACAGAAACGAATAGCGCGGGAACAGAAGCTAATAAGCCGCAAACGATTCGTCCGAGAAACGAGCGAGCATTTTCGGCCGACCGAGTCACTGACGGATGCCGCGTATGTGACTTCTGTTCTATCGTTCTGCCTCACGAACGTTCCACGATTATTCTAACGAGCTGTGCTTTATTCCTGGAAACCAATTTAACAAAGAAAATAATATCGATTTACTGATCTCTTTACGGAATTTTCATGAAAATCTTTTATCTCGCGGTTACGACTGTTCTAAAATTGTTCTCTCTTAACTTCAGTGACGTTTCGATGTAGTCTCGACCAGTCATTTACCAATTGCTGTAATTATTATCGAGATCGATTCGTCGATCTTTCTATCGCTATACGAACTGATGAAACTTGGAATTTGGAATTCAGAAAATAACGAACTTCAGATCAAAATATCATTACCGTTATTTCTAATCGCCAACTGGAATTACATTCGAACTTTTGTAATAACAACTGTAGTTATAAATAGACGAACATGCTCTCTAAAAATCAGTCCTCATCGAGTATTATCAGTCAGCATCATTACGAGAGTCTTCACAGCGATCAACATAGCGAATTATCAGAGCGAGTTCTACGATAGAATCGAATGAGAGACGGTTGCGATCGACATACACTGTCTCTGTACTCGTTTTCAAAGTGTTTTTAAAGTACATTGACCGTTACATTTTACCACCCGTCTCCTTAATACACTAACACGTTTAACACCACCTCAATATCATGAAAAATTGAATTTCGATGCTAATAACTCATGGTTCTTACATTTTTAATTTGTATAATCAAGCGATTATATCGTTTCGTTTCATTGGTTGGTCTCGCTCTTCAGAGCTTGCTTTTAATTCCATTTTTGAATTAAACATTGATCAACCGTTTAGCAATGCAAATCGCGAAAAATCTGTTGGTGCGATTTGATAAAATTATTAATGAAAGATATAAACGCGAGTAGCAATGGGTTCCTGTTAAAAACTACGATCTACGTACGCTTAATAAAAACGATCGATTTTTATTCTCTTATTTACGCACGTGGTTCTACTACGTATAATTTTTGGCGGGAAATTAATTTGACGCGCGATTCTACGAATTCGCATAACCATAGCAACGTTTGTAGATTCAATTTTCCATATTTGATATTTGCAGCTGTTATTCGATCAACGCTCTTCCACGAATATTTCAAGTGTTTTCACGTGGAAGAATAAAAATTTGATCCTACAAAAATGTCATAGTCGCGTTTCTCGTTGCATCGTTCGCTCGTACGAATTCGCCATCATCCTTCGCTGACAACTATGCCTCCTCGCCGGTTTTCACGTTGTAATGTCCACAGCTACCTGGCGTTCGACATAATAGACAATTTGGTTGGTAAGTCGAGGCGGAAAATTGTCGATAAAGCCAATAAAAACACCGCGACTCGCAGAGAACGAGGACCATTTTCCAGCGAGTTCCTCTCTCTTTCTCTTCCTCACTGCATTTGCCTTTCCGCGTTCCTCGTCGAATACAATCAAACATTGCTGCGACCAGACAAAAGCCGACGTTCACGGAGAAGCAAAAACGTGGAACGCTTTGACGGAAAGCAAACGTCTTTTCGTATTCTTAAGACATTTCTCTTGCTATAGTTTTTTCTTCTTCCGTTTCTCCGATCCCCGTGCTTTTTTATTACCATCGGTAATCCGACATTTGATATATCACCTGTTTCCATTCCTGACGGCCAATCGATTTTTGCCGTTCCACTGGTTTAACTTGCTAGTGATACGACGTATAAAAAGTCAGACCTGACTCGCTAAAATGCATTGACGCCGTAAACTAAATTACACACTCGCGGCTCCTCCGTTGTCGATCGTGTTTTTATCGGCGCTTTGTTTCGATGTTTCCTCGACATTCTTTAACTTCAGTTCAATTATGTTTGCATGAGCATCGACGTTGTCGGGTTCAGATAAAAAACCGATCAGGCGCGCTCCTTGCGCTGGAAATCTCCGAAGCTATAAGCGCTTACCCGTAGGAAAACGAAGGCACAATGCAACATGATACACAAGACAACGCAATATACAATAGCGTAGGTCATGGTATAGAAAGAGAGGAAGGGAGAGAGAGAGAGAGAGAACGAGAGAGACTTGTAAATATTGTGATAATGTATGTAATGTAAGTATTGTAATAAAGTATTCAGATACTTTAAATATCCTTAAAATATACCGACAGAATTATTTAGCCCTTCGGTAAATATTTACATTCTTTAGGTCTAGCTAGGAATGTGCGCGAAACACACGTGTGTTGAGACAAAGCGCAATTCATTATGATGGAAACGCGAGCAATCACGAATATGTCATTTACTCGTAGTAAACGTTTGAAATGCTTCAAAATTAAATTAGATTCTATCCCGGGAAAGTAACAAGCTTTTTACATAGCAAAATTACGAATGTTTCCATCGGTTGTCTGGGTCGTAGGTGGCGGTAAGGAGTAAGTTGACTGTTGTTTATACGACAGTGGTTGGGAATTTTAGGTGGCTGGAGAAAGTTGGGTCCTAGATTATTCCACGCTTGAGAGCGAAAATTTGTTGCATGCGACTGCTCGACATTTAGGTATTATAAATTATAAACGCGTCTGCTGGCGGAATGTGCTGACCCTCCAGCCTTTATAACGGTCTTAATAACATAGAAGGAGCAATTTGGTACAAGCGAACGTTTAATTAAAAATTTTTACGTGAAAAATAGATTTAAAGAAGAAGTACAGTAAAACGCCGTTTATCCGAACAGACAGTTTACCTGAACAAGACAGTTCGGAGAACCGAATAGTTCTGATCGTTATCCTTCCTCTCTGGCTCTTCTTATTAGTTCTTATTATTAGTTCTTATTATATTTTTTACGAACGTAACTAAACAAATGAAATTTAAATAGAAATTTGTTTCATCTGCCATCAAATATTATAACAAATAATCTATTTTGGATACTTTATATATCTCTATATATTATATGCTTTTTGTTCATCCTCAGACTCATATCTACATATCGAGATTTCCATTGTTCCTTCTTTGACAGAGAATTTATATCGAATGAAACTAAATAACCGCATAGAATACACTCGCTAATATAGTGATATATATTCGTTACAAGAATAAGTGTTTGCGCGTATTACGAAATTATTCTCGATTGTAGTTTGAATAACAGAGACTCGGTAATAACCGCTTGTATAATCGATTGTTACTATTATTATTGGTGGCCCGCATGAACGAGATTCTGCTGTTTGTAACATAATGGTGTAAGTATAATCAACCAAGTACGATATACCGATTCGATGGAAGAATATTTTTTAATAAACGAAAAGCAAATAAATCTGGTGTTTGCCAGGAGAATGAGAATGAGATCGAAGCAGTGTCAAATGGAGGGCGATAAATTCATTGGATTGGAATTCCGTTCTCGCGGAAGGTTCGCGTTCTCCGTGCAAGGTTCTCCAGTTGATGCCGCGTAATCTAGAAACTGAAGGAAGATAAAGATCGAATAACCGATAGAAAAAGGAGACGAAAAGGAGGCGCGCGGTCGAATGTCTTGAGTCGAGCAGGCCACCGCCCTTTGCGCAAACACGACTGCGCGCTCAGTTAAGAATATTTTATCGGGGAATATTCTCGCGGATTGGGTGACTCCGGGGGTCCCGCAGGAATCCTCCTGACATTGCGGAATTCCTCGAGATCCCGGTGCGCCGTCCGAGCGAGCATTTTTCTTTCCTCTCGTCTGCTGCCTCGCGCGCCTCAGCTACGATACATCGTCCTCCGTGCCAGCCCGAATAAACGAATAAAAATGCGAGACGTTCCTAAAAGATTGATTTTGCACGTCAGTCGACCGAACGACGCGGTCTACGAATCGTTCTAGACACAAAGGCGGACGAAACACGATAGAAAACTCTCTCGTTGGTCATTCGCGATCGTACAAACGGTCATTCTATTCGAACGAACAATTGACTTTATAATATTACAGCGAGGGCAACGTTCGAAACGCTGTTATCTCGGTGTCTTTATTATTCGCGAAATTCAGGGAATTCTACAGGCAGACGATTTAAGAGACAATCGTGCGTTTGATATTGTTACAGTTTGCGCAGTTCTCCAGCGAAGATGTGCATGGAACGCAGTTCAGATATCGTATAACGTACGGCATAATATTGTCAAGATTTCACGTCCACATTTTTCGATATTTGCTTTTATTTGGCGATGGTATAAAAATATTTCTTTATATTAACACATAATACGTACTGGGTGGACTGTGACGAAAACTCCGATGTTAGCGCTACTACTTGCAAATACTCGAAAACAGTGAATATGAAATTTAAGGCGGCAAAGCATAACTTCAATTTCAAAGAACCTACGTAAGAATGTTTGTCGTCGCAATGTGTTTACGTAATATTTTAAGGTAATATTTTCTCTGTCAATTCCCTTTCCCTTTATCGTCTTTCACTTCGCCGTACCAGCCATTTTCTTTCGAAAATATTACTTTACATATAGAAAAAACTGTAGCTCATTTTTTTAGAGAAACTCCACGGAAACGCGGTAAACTTTTGCACAGAGATAGAAACGTGTATATTTTTAATCTATTTTATTAAGAGAAATCACGTAGACTACCGTGGAAAGTGAATTTTCCTTTAATGGAAAGCAAATAGCAATCCAGACGGTCGATCGAGTCCAAAAGAATTGAAAATCATTTCGGTTTGCAGCAGAGGCGAACCGTTCAAAGTGATAAGAAGACAATGAACCAAATTCCCATTTAACTAATGAATGCTGTGTAATTAACGTAGAACAGAGGAATCGTTACTTTCAAGAATCTCGTCTCGTCTTTTCAGAGCAAGAACGATTAATTATACAGCATGATCTATCGAAACTTGTTCTCCAATGGCTTCGTAATTAATCTGTACAATACTCTCGACGTCTAATCCGCTAGCACTTTCCTCGTCAAGTAGATTCATACTTTTTCACACCTTTTTATCGTATTCGTAACCGATCATCGCTTATCGAAAATTCTATATTCTCGTCTAATGGAAAAGTGACGGTGAAATATCGACGAAAGAAACTATCCTACTGATTAAATTTACAGAATTCTGGGTAATCCTGCTCAAATTCTCGTCTCGAGGATAATAGAATAAAACGTCGATTGCAAATTTTTGAATCGTTTAATATTCTTTAAATTATTTAAATCTGCAAAAATCGCTATAAATTATACAACGTGTTCCAGTTTGTTCTGCCAAATGGTACTAGCATATTCTATGAACAAATGCTTCGTTAAAAATTTACGATAAAAATGCGAAATAATAACGAACCGTCGGGTCAGAAGAAAACTTCGGGCACACTGTATATCGATAGATTTCCATGGCTTTTATTTATTTCGTGTAAATGTTTGCGTCGCCAAGTATGTTAAACGCGTGCCTGTAAACTGTTTCGAATAATTCAGCCGGACGGAATATAGGTCGACCTACTTTGTTTTACTTTATTTACACGTGTAAAATAGAAACAAAGATGCGCGATACTATCATGCGTGGCTAGCTACATTTATGTAAGAGAAGATAAATCGGTTAAACCGAAAAGCGTGGAGTATCATTGAAATTTTGAATGCAGACCGGACGAATCTATACTGAGAATTAAATGTTCACTCTTGTTGCTTGCGTCTTCGTGAAAATACGCGAATGAAGCGTGCGAGTGTTTCGTTCTTCTACAAATTATATCAACACGTTCTTAAGCTTGTATTAATAGAATCTTAAAGTTTTTTATTCGAACCGTAAGCAAGTAGTAAAGTTTGTAAGAGGAAGCTTTATCCGCGCCATGGGAAATGGATCAACTTTTTAATGCAAAACGTCATAACAAGATAGTTAATAAAGTTATGGTTAAGTTGCTTGTGAAAATGCTGCAAGGAAATTACACCGTATAACGGGTAGAGGGTGATGTATTTTTTAAACTCACACTTTAAAAAATGGCTGAAGAAACGTCGTGCATTGATAAACATGCAAATCACGATAATCAAATGCATAATATAAGTAAAAGTTAACCGCCAAACAGATCTGTGAAGACACTTACAAAAGCGGATTGGGAAGCCTTTGATCGCAGTTTGTTCGACAGCATGAAACATTCGAAATCCCTTTGAGAACGAGAATCAGACCGAGTCAAACGAGAATCGCGACTAGAAGAACTCGTTCATTAACGGTTAATTATTTTTGTTCGGTCCGTTGGAAAATTTTCGAGTTCCCGATGATTTGGCGAAACGGCATCGAATCCTCTTGATATTTAGGTGACATGAAAGATAACAGTTTAAGTAGAACATGATCGATAGTTTTCACGGAAATGGAAAAAATTACTCGCTCGCTAAATAAATTATTAATGAAAAATTTGATAAATACGTACGACGGATACGTCAAAGTGGAAGGTTATTTTCGACTTATATGTTTACAGAAGAAATCAATGTATCGTCGTAAACGGGTGGATTTTGGAGAAGCGATATACGCGACCGAGGTGGTATTCGATAACGATGGCACGTCGCGTTACGTTAGCTCGAAAATGTTAATCACTTTTATGGAAATACAGACTAGCCGCAGTGAAATTTATAGTTGGTGCTTGAAAGCTAGAACACGGCATGATAAATAATCCGAAATTCGCGAATTAATTGGTAGAAAACGTATCAGTTGCCAACAGATATTTTATCGCGGAACGTAGCCGACTAATTGTTCGTTCTTTTCAACGCAGTCATGAATCTCTGTCAGCGTTTTCACGGCATTTCTGCTTTCTGCTGCAGCTCTGTTCGATATCTCATTTACGGAGTGTGTTTCATTTTTCACTATCGAAGAAAATATCACCCGCTTGCTAGTTTGTCTGATTTATGTCGTAAATGTACATATTGGATTAACAAGAAACGTACGTGCGATATCTTGTAACCGTTTCGTGCATCGAATAACCGTGCGCTCGTGACAGTGATAACTGTCACGTTCGTATAGAGAAAGAGAGAGAGAGAGAGAAAGAAAAAAAAAGGAAGAAAACGCGCGAAAACACGAATCTTCTGAATTACCTTTCATCTGTTAGCGAACAGAACAATTTTGTGCCATGAAAGGATCGTGGCCTTTCATACTTTAACGAGGAGATCCACCTTTATCACGCGTTACAAGGCTATCGTGGCAGAGAGAATATTTCAGCAAAGTAGTTTTAAATTTCTGCTCGAAAGACTCGCATGCAACTCGGTTTCAATTCAGACGTCCCGTATAACATACCTTTATAGAAAAATTTTCCTTCAATTTGCTCCTCCTTATTTACGAAGAACTGCTTATATTCGAATAGCTTGCTTTTTAATAAGAAATTGCCAATTACTTAAGAAAATATTTGATATAATATCAGTAATAAGCCAATTTTTAACTAGCGAGATATTTCATTCTCTTAAGTAAATATAATTATAACGTTACAAGCAGTTTCACGTTGAAACGTTCTCCCTCAACTTCCAACGTTAGATGAGATAAATCGAATAGGTAAATAGTTGTATATAATATTAACAATGATAGCAGGTTCGAGTATTGACAAGAATATTTTTTAAATACTCGATGAGAAATTAAACAGTCGATGATAAATAACGCACGCGTATAAAATATTTATCAAGTTGCACAACTTATTCCTGGTTTCTAACTAAATCGTGAAATTATGAATTTTCACTGAAGCGATAGTTAAAAGTCTGTTCGAATGGCCGAGCGAAATTTCATTAACACTGCTATTCGTTTTATTTATTTCATCACACATTCTGCCAGAAGATATTCATAAAATTTTACCGCTTCGTTAATATACATCGTATGCTTTATTCGTGACAAAAAGTTCATCTCAATCGGATGAATAATTTTCAAATAATGTGTTCATAAGAGTAACTTCAGTTCCGCCGGTGTCAAGTTAATTTTAAGTTAATTTAAATTACAAATTCAAATTTACATATTAAAATACGAAACGTGGCAACGCCGATTATTTCGACAATGAAAGAAGGTGTGAAATAGGGGCAGACGAATTAACTCGTATCCAATTATTAAATGGAAGAATTTTTGATGACGACATAATTAAAAATTAACGTGCTTGCTGAATTGAATTTTCGCGGGGAAAAAAGTTACAGTGGGACAAAGATATACCCTGGAAATGTATTTCAAGCAGCAACGATATTATAGAACGAAGTAATTAAAAAGAAGCAACTATAAAAAGAATAAAACAACAATAGATAAAAAGTCGTCTTTCGACAACAACGTTTCCATTCCACGGAAAAATACTCGCTCGGAGAAAAAGGAGTATTTCGCAATTGCTGATTTATTTGTGCGAAAGGAATCACTGTTCCAGCGACCGTTCCGAAATTTCGATAGCGTTCTGCGTGTAAAGCTGCGTTCTGACCGGAGAAGTCAGGCATAGCGATCACTTTCGCGCACGTATGGAACATTCGTCAAAGCGTTCAGCAGTTAAACGTTCGTGCAATACGTTTGGTAAGTTGGGCCGGGTTACCTTTAACTTCGTGCACACCTAGCGAGAGCAGCAGCGGCTGTTCAAATGAGAATCGAATAAATCAACGGTTAAAATCTGGTGTTCGCGAAATGGTACGGCTGTGCGACCGATTCACGAACGAACGTAAATTTAGCCCGGGCTGGGGTGGCCCGGGGAAAAAGTGATCAGTGCCGCATAAAGCAGTCAGTGTTTATTTAATGGCAGCGAGTTTCGCGTGGTTTTCTGCCCGCGGCCGAAATGCAGCCAATCGATCTCCTCTTGGATAGATGAGCGAAATCGGAAAGTCGATTTGGTTGGTCGGCTGCTGCTGCCGATGTTTTATTCCTCGCGGCGACGTCGACGCGTCGGCGAAACGTAAAATTATTATGTCCCTCCGACAGAAAGAAAGAAAGGCCAGGTCAGCTGCCTTTTCAAGACGAGCGCGATGAATCGGTGCAGAGCGAGGCAAAGCGAAGCTGGCAGACCAAAACCAGAGCTGAGTAGAGCAGAGCACACCGGATCATACCAGAGGAGAATAGAAAAGAGTAGAGTAGAGTAGAGTAGAGTAGAGTAGAGTAGAGTAGAGTAGAGTAGAGTAGAGTAGAGTAGAGTAGAGTAGAGTAGAGTAGAGTAGAGTAGGCTGGACTCTGCGAAAAATGGAGCAACGAAAACAACCGGTTGACAAATGTGATTCGCCGCGGGAAACGACGCACCCGTTTCCGGCAAAATTACGCCACTAACTACAACCCCTTGAGAGGCAGCCGCTGCATCGATCCTTTTTACGGGACGCGCTATGTAATGCATCGACGTACCGCGTCGACCACGTCCGCCAGCCTGACTTATGGAACCCGGTTTATATTTTCGATTTCTGCTTTCGTTCGCGTTACCGTTCACCGCATTTCAACTCTTCCGGAAAACTACCCCACTTCCGACTGACATCGGTATCTCATGTCACGTGGCAATTATTCCTGTTTTTGTCGAGACGTTCGTCTCTCCGTTGCGTTCGCTCTTGGCTAGCGAACCGAATATTCTGCGGGAGACCGATCATGCGCATCTCTTTATCTTTTTCAAATATTTTTGCGATCCGGCTCGGTAGCATTCATCGTTACTCGTATGTTTCCAAATTTTACGAGCGAATTAATCGATAAATCCCAGCCAACGAATTGTAGAAATGACTTAAATCAAGTAAAGGATTGAAATTCAATCGAACAAAATTTCTCCGAGTGGCTTCGATCTCGTTAATTGGAACGAACCCGGAGAACAACAAGAAATGAGTAACAAAGAGAACGAATGATATATAAGCAACGACAAAAGGTTTATATCTGCGAGCGAATTATCAAATGGGGAGTCGATCAAACGGATAGATGAAAGGTCGATGAGTATACCTCCTCAAGTGTACTTACACTGATCATTAAAAGCACTTTATTTCGTTACGTGTAGTAGGACGGCGCAAGAAATCCAGTAACTTTGTGGTGCACAATCGAACATAAATCACTAAGAAACATTCTCTGCTAAATCCACCATAAAATCCAGCAGGTATTAACAAATCACGAAAGTACTTCTTCGGGCTTCCCCTTTTTCACTTACCCGGCTTAAGAGAATTTAGAAAGTGGTCGGCGTCATTCTGTGTTGGTACCGACGCTTAACTATACATTACTAACCTGCCGCAGTACGACTTCCTCTAAGAACCTTAGCTGTATATTTCTTTATGGGCTTACCTGTAACCCCGATTCCTTCCATTTTTGTTTATGGCTTATACTTCTTTCAAATATGTGCCTTGAATTTGTCAAGTTTGTTTCTACGTAAAAATCAACAAAAATTGCTGAGGAAATTTTAACGAAACGGAAATAGAAATTCATAGAGAAACATAATATAGTTTAGCAAGGTTTTCTAATATTTTTATTCAAAACTGTTTAATAAGTAGTTGATCGAAAATCGGAGAATCCGTAAAAAAATGTGAAGCATTAAAAGGGCCATTTATAACGGGAAAATGAACGTTACTCTTTAGAAACTTTAAGAGCCTTACAGTCTTCGTCTCTGCCCGTTATCGGAACACATTTTATGATCTGTACGAACCTGTACGAAGAATTTTCCCCTCGACCTCGTCCTCCATCGTTTAACAACGTTAACTATAACGGTGGTCATCGATGGTCCACGTTACTACAGTTTTTAGGATGATTAAAAGAAATTTCTTGGTGTAACAAATTTTCAACAACTTGAATAACTTAGGTAATATCGACGGGGAAAAGAGCGTGCAAATAGAATATCTTGCAAAAATGAAATGTTATGTATTTCGGCGTATTTCAAACTATTGCGGCTCGCAGGGTAAAACGTATAGAAGTAGAACGCGTATTTTTATGCAAATTTTTATTTTTCAGAATATAATTAAAATGGTAGAACCACGGTGGAATACTGGAATACTGTTGGTGTGCCGTTTCGTCTACCAAGTATTATACAAGTATATTACTAGATATTTTTACCTAGATATTTTTTTATATTATGTGAATTCTGTGGGATTTTGCGTTTTCAAATTTGCTGCAAATTCATCAAAATTTCCGGTCTGTATATTCGCGTGGCAATCAAAAGAAAAAAGAAAAATGACAAATTGGCAAAGCTAACAGTGACGGACGAGACGAGGTAACACGGTTAGGTGACCACAACTTGACGAATGTACCGCTTCGAGGAGGATACGCTTCCCCAGTCGGCAGGATATAAACGCTATCCTAAAGTTAACTCTGTCCTTTGCCTACAATTTCCCGTTTCTTTATCCAGGTTCTTCTAGCTGGTTTCTTGTTCATTCCGCGGCAACGGTGAAGGGAAAATGGAGGAATGTGCCGAAACCTTAACTTCATTACACCAGAGCGCTTTAATTTTAGCGGTCTGCGTGGGAATGAAAGAGAAGGATGCAGGTCGAAGAAGGACGAAATACGAGCGCACAGCGGTAACGAGTGTTGTTGCGTACAAAGTACCTGCTGCCCAGCCAGAATGAGAAAGGAAATTCGAATTAGCAACCAACCATGGCCCGTGCTTTTCACGCTGGAACGCTGGATTTTTGACTGCGAAATGCGTGTTCTTAAATAAGCTTACCGCCTGATGAACTAAGATCTTGAAATTTTCATAGCCAGCTGCGTATCCGTGCCAGCAATACTAAAATCGTTAATGGTTTTTCTTTGAAGACATGTTCGCTGAGCACGAATCATCAGCAGACGTAGTCATAAAATAAAATGTAATAAAATATTCAAGATTGTCAATTCAAGCTTTAAAGGATTAATAATGAGTAGTAGAAATGTGTCATATAATCTCCTTAATTATATTCCGGGATACTAATCCGGTGATTGGAAAAACCATTTTTCGATTGTTCATTCTTAATGGCGTAGGGATTAAGGTAACGATCTCAGGGATATTTTCTATTATTATCTCAGCTACAACAGAAATACAGTTTCACGTTCAGCCGTGTATTTATACAACTTGAAAAAAGTTAAGGGAGCTATTTATGAAAAAATATTAACAAAAGTAATTCCTTTCTAAACAAAAAAAAAAAAAAAAAAAAAATATATGTCAACAGCTTCGAAACGATGCTGAAATAAAATATAATACACGAGGCGAAGAATAAAGCAATGACATCAGAAACTTCTGAAAGAATTACTACAATGGAGAGTTCCTTTTTTTTTTTTTTTTTGCATGAATCAACCATAAAGTTTGATAGTTCGAAGATATTGAAATCCTGCTAAAAGACAGACCTATATAAATATATTTCTTATATGGAATACAGAGGGAAATTTCGTTATCTACCGAGACACCGTGAACCACGGCCAGTCTAGTCTAGTCTTTGTGGATAACAGAAAATTTCCATCTTCGGCTAGCATGTATCCGGTATGCGTAGACCGTATAATAAAACGGCACATAGTGGCATGGTGCATACCAATGTAGGAGCGCACATTATATACATTTTTACATATGTAACCGTGGCAATGTACACTCAGCCACCAGAGAAATAAAGCTGCGATGCATTATGCAACCGTGTTTCTAATAGATTTCTGCCAAAAAGCGAGCGTTTCGTTTCGTATATTCCATTAAGCGATGACGCTTGTTTCGCCGACTGTATATTCCGTAGCAATGAAATTGTTAATTAAAGAGGATGAACAGTGTCGGGTATAAATAAAAAAGATAATTAATTTTATTCGCCTGTCTCGTTACATTTAGAACGACCCCGCTTCAAAGCGGTCTCCTCTTTTCCTCTTCTCCTTTATTTCTTCCTTTGCATTCCGTGGGCTTCGAAACCAGTATGTACAGACAAATACACACACAAACGCACCCTAAAGAAATAACTAACGAAAAATATTTTTGCATCCGACCTTTAAAACTATGAAACGCGAACAGTTCTGACACGAAGCGCAAAAAGCAAAAATGCCGGGCTTGCAAGCCGCACACGGCCGTAAATTACATTCTGGAATGTCATTACACGTACGAACACTGCAATGGAAGAACGGCCTTTGAGTATACAACAAAAAGCGTTCGCCGTTAGACACGAGACTGCGTTTACGTGTCGTCGTTATTATGATGTTATTAAAAAACATATAAAAAAAAAAAGAAAAAAGAAAATAAAAGTGGGAGAGCGGAAGGAAGGCAGAAAATAGCGAAGAGTATTACATGTAATGATACACTGGAAGCTTTTTTTCTTCTGCAAAGATATCACGTATCAACCATGGAAAACTAAATGAAACGTAACATGCGGTCGATATTTTTAATTTCCCAGTGGCAACAAAGTCCTTAATTAATTGTATTTCATTTGTCGAGATTTTATTCTATATCCGTATTTCGGCGTTCAATTTCGTTATTTATTTATCTATATTATTTGATTAGTTAATTGTTCGAGTCGGTTATTCTCCAAATCACTCCAATTTGACTCCACAAAATCATGCGCAACGAAAATCGATGTAATTATGTAACATAAGCTTCAATAAAAAAATGCTTGGTAGAAAAATTGTAAAAATTTCAAAAAGTGGAGTCAACCACATTGATTTGCGAACAATTCCTCTCATCTGTACGCGAATATTGCAAAACTAATTTGTTGTACGCAGGAAAATCGAACATCTGCACAAATTAATTTCTATAGAAGAATACTCGGATTTGGAGTGACCTCTACATAAACCAATTGTCTAATTATCTTTATTGCGGTCTCATTATAAAACTTAGTCATTTTATAGCTATGGTCCCTAAGGCTGCATAATGCGTTACAGACAATGCCTCTTAACTTGCCAGTAATTACTGTATAATGTAATGTATATTAAGCAGTATAAATAAATGAACTAAACATAATATTACTTTGTATCGTTAATGTACGTTTATTTTGAACGTTAAAAGCATTCACGGTTCAATACTTCCGCCTAGGAAGTATTTAGAAACAGAGAACATTGTTTCGAAATACCATTGAACATTGAAAAGATGGAAATACGAAATCGATTGCGCTTAGTTTTCGTTTACTTAGCTTAAGACGATGGTTCTCTAGATTGTAAAATGTTGTTAAAAGTTTGAGATTTTCGGGAAGAAGTTTCGGGAAACGAAAACTATTAACAACCGATGCGATTAAGTTGTCAATAAAGTTCCGTAGTTTACCATGCCGCTACGTATTCGAAGAAAACGTGACTCGGTTTTCTCTATACAATTTCCTTGCCGCGCAATTTTTACTTCGCGAAACGCAACGCATATTCTCGCGTTTAATGAATCACGATGAACTTCCTCCCTCGAACCTATGGACCAAGGTCTTGGACGCGAAAATACTCGCCTCACTTTCCGCAATTACGTTCCGAATAATTCTCTCGAGAGATGCATCGTAAAATTACAACGTTAATTAAATCCTTAATTAAAAAATAAGTTCCGAGAAGCAGAAAGAGAAAGAGAGAAAGAGAGAGAGAGAGAGAGAGAGAGAGAGAGAGAGAGATGAGAAAGGTTTCGTGATTCAAGAAAACATGCGAGCCAGTGTTTTTGCAATTACATACTTTTATCAGGCAAAAAGTATACTTCCATGAATCTTGTTCTCATGTTGATAAGTACAACTTTTCTTGTTATATATATATATATAATCTTAATAAATCTTAATAAATCTTAACGTCGTGTCCGTTATGTTAACGCGATTGTCAGCTAGAATAAAGGAATTTAGTATGAGAAGTTGGGTTTTGTTGTAGACAATATTGAATTTGCTAAGAAAGGGAATATCTATTTATGTTCACTGAAATTACGTAGTTTCAGTAAATAGAGGGATGAGCTTCTGGATAAGTTTCGAGACAAGATTCCGAAACAACGGAATTCGTTTAAATAAAGATGCGATTGTAGGAAGTCACGGTTATCTGCTTCGTATTTCGTTTAATTTTCTTCTTTCTCGTTTTGCTGAAAGCAAGCAATTTGTTTAACCAAAGAAGGTAAGAAATTAAATAAAAAAGATAATTGAAAATATAATTCGACCGAGTAAATTGGCAATCCTCGAGGTAAACGTTTCAAGATTAAAACTGGGCTTGAATATCTTGGAAAAGTATATTAAAGCGTTTTACGCAACTGAATTAGTTTCATGTAAGCATCAAATATTATAATACGTACATAGTTACGCGCTATAGGAAATATCGTCGTTTTACGAAGAAATAAATAAATTAATACCTGATTCACGTTCGTGCCAGAGAAAGTCGTACGATCAACGAGATAAATTATAGAATTACTTGAATTCAGAGCAATAGCTTTCGATCAGACACAATTACGACAATAATGCGATCACTATCCCATTCTATTCCATTGTGAGAGCTCCCTATTCGATCCATTCGATGCAGTATGCGATCGCTCCTCTGTGTACGTAAACAAAAGACGAATTAAAGCTTAATCGCGTTGCTCATATAGCACTAATTAACGCATCGTAAATACACTCACGTCATACATTTTGTATTTTATAATCGACCCGATTACACTTCCTCGATTAATATCGAAAAATGAAGAAAATTGTCTTTGATATATGGCACGTGATAGACATTCGATTCGTATTCGATAGCCTACGTTTGCATTGTTATCATCGAAACAATGTTAAGAAGCAAATGGATTATTAGATGAGAAAGAGTTTTCGTCCTTCCACGCATCTAATGCAGTTTTGCATTTAAACGCGGAGCAATTAGCGCCGGACTTTGCATTTAAATGCGGACAGAGGGAACGCGAAAATTCTCTTTTCTATTAAAACAGAATTTGCCAACTTAAGATCTTTTCATTGATGTTTATAACACGTTGCATAATCGCGTGAATATGCTTTATTAAAGCGAAAAATAAATTCCTATGCAACGATATTTAGCCGCGGGTGTACTTTCTGAGCAACTAAATTCACAGACAAACACGCGTTCCTACTTCGGAGATATGACTTTTATGAAATGCAAGACAACCGTCTTTCGGGCGCAACGCGTTCCCAGCCAGTTAGAATTCCATTACTTAGCGTGAACCGTATTGTTGCATCTGTGAGAACTCTGCAACGCTGTTAGAAACTCCACGAACTCTGTTCCAGCATTTATTAATTTGAAACACTGGATTACGTCGTTCAAAGCAACCTCGCGATTAATAGCGACGTCTTTAATGCCGGCAAGCTATTGATTGATTGTTCGGAATCGAATCGTTATTCTTAGCATTCCTAGCGTATGCATTTCTTTCCATTTAATTGCGAAATTTATTTCCCATTTGACACGTTGAATGCCGCGTACGATGTACTTCTCCTCTACGCCGCTCTAATCGTTCCGCGTAAAACAGAACTTGATCCGCAGATGCTCGAGAATACAATCGGTTGATGCATAATTATCACGTATAAAAGGAACAATACGGTTGGCTATTCATGGCCTGCATAGCTCGAATCGAAAATCACGCGAAAATGATTCGCCGTTCAACGCGTTAAGCAATCGTGCGCAATTTTTATTTGATATATTGTATCTTTTATTGTGATTGATATATTGTATCTATTAGCAATCGGAATATGACGTATTTTACAGACTAAACCGGTGTCTCAAAGAGTTGCCGCGTTCTAATCTGGTAACGAGACCTCTTAACCTTTAACCTCTTCTCGAGACTACTATCCAATTTCTTCAAAGTTTCCATCATTTTGTTTCGATAGCGAGATCGGTAATGTATTTGTATGATTTACCATTTTTTTTTTTTTTTTATGTTGATTTACAAGAATTTTTGACGAATACTGCCAAGAGACGACTGATAAAACATGACCGTATACATTTCGGTAAAACTATCGTAGGAGAGAAAATCGAATTAAGAGGCGGAGAAAAGCCGACACAATAGTCTTCTTGCTGGAACAAAAGCTAGATGAGTCAGAATTACATCGACCGATACGAGCCACGCAATTGCAGTTGCGGAACCACCGAGCGCCCTGGAGTTCACACTAATGCTATTCACTTCGCCCGTCTGATACCCCACAGTCCTCTGCAACTAGCAGTCATAGTGGCGTGTTCGTACCACCATTGGTCATTTTCCGCATGCAATATCCTTTCGAGAGCGAGCACGAAAATTCTCCCAAGTATTTCCTGCTTTTGACATGTACGGATTTTATTCGACAGGCACGCTTCAAGTCTAAATAGAACGTAGAAGTAGCTACGGGTTTAACCAAAATACAGCGCATCTCGTCGCCTCTTCTTCTTTCGTACGTCTCCGGATATCGTTGAATTTATTTTTCTGTTCCCTCGGATAATTTCAGTAATATCGCGACTGAATTTTACTTTGTCGCTACTTTCGCATTATTTGCGGATATAGATACAGACGAAGAAACAAAAATCACCGAGGCTATTGCAATCTCGAATGACCTTCGTTAGCTTATGGAAAAATTAAAAGCGTGATGGTCTATCGATTTTCCTATCGCGTATCATTTTTGCTGTCGAGAGAATAGATATTTTAATTCATTTCGGGAGAAAAAAGAGAAAAATGGAAATTTTACACTTGAGAATAGTCTGTCTCTGAAGAACTGATGAGAAATACCAGCATTATTCTCTGGAAATGGCGGATGCAAGATATTCCCTCAAGCCCTTTTAACGTGCGAAGAAAAACAGAAACATTTACAGCGATGCTTATCGATTTAGCTTGGCCGCGAACTCAGTTTCTGAGTAGAAGGAACATCTGAACGATGAAAGATATTTAGAGTGAAATTATACCAAGAATAAGACAGGAAATATTGTTCTTTGTCATATTCGCAGTTTATTCAGAACTGTTTCATCTTGCAACAAATAAAGGAATTATTTATTTCGATAAAATTCTAATTACAGGATATCGGTAGTAACTTTTCTGTTTCGCGTCGCACCGTTACGACATCATACATACATACATATGCATGTAGTATCGCGGACATAAGGCCTAGGAGTTAGCGGGTGAGCCACATACAATGTCACGAGAGCCTAGACGTTTTTAAACCATAAACAATGTCCCGAGAGCCTAGACGTTTTTAAACCATAAACAATGTCCCGAGAGCCGAGGTGCCGATGGGCCCGTAAATGTGTCATCGGTCCTTCAAATGGATAATTTCATAGAAAAGGCTTTGGCCACGAGCGATCACAGAACACGTGGGTGGTGGGTCTAGGGGAAAACAAAAGACATGCGAAAGCAGGGCAGTTTTGAGTTGAGAGAACGTTGGATCCGTTGTGTCGAGAGTTGTCTAGATTGTAGCGTGTTATTGCAATTAGTTCATGTTTTTCTGTCTACATTTGTACAATCCATTCATTGTAAATAGATTACAAATACTAGGATATAATAACATTATATTCCATTGAAGATACTACATGCATATACATTATACGTGCAGTGGCGGATAGAAGAAAGTTTAAAATTGATGCTTGTGATTATATTATATATTCGTTTCTCTTTTCATTTACAATTCAATTTTATAAAATTACAGCGTTTTGGCCCATTTTCATTCTTTAAACTTTCCTTCGGCGGTTACCGCGAGCGGTACATATCTATAGGTACGATATTTAATTTTATTTCGGCGCTAAAATGTTCTCTACGAGTCTTTGAAATTTTATTGCAACTCGTTCTCTTGTAAAAAAAATTCAGTTGCTACTCTTTGAAATTTGAATGCTGCGTTCGGTATCGCCATGTTGAACCGAAAGTGTAACTTCATCCTCCATTCCGTCAAAGTATACGCTTCAACTTTGAATTTTATAATTAGAGGCAGGCTTCCGTTAACGCGGTTTAATAAAAATACAATGTTGTTATAGTACTCGTCTTGAGTTTGTATAGTGTAACGTTTATTTCAATTAAAACACGCTCTATCTTTATAACGTTCTTTCAATTGATAGGTAAAACAGCTTGAAGAGGGATCATTGACAGATTATTTTAGCAATCGTTTAAAATATTTCATTTTTATTTTCATATTTTTACGAATTACTTTACGAGCAACTTTGAAATTCCAATATCGATAGCTGTTGCGAATTCTCAACTACGTGACCATCAGTCAGGTTATCGATATAACAGTAACGTACGCACCTGGTTTATAACAATTTTGTGAATTCTCTATAAATCGCTTCTCTATAAATTCCATACTGTGGATACCATTGCAAATTTATTGATTCGTAAACGTTCGATTCTTTCGCTCTCCTTATCGAACAGTATAAACCTCATAATTCCAGCAAAGTCATTGCTGCTCGTTGCTTTTGAAAAAAATGCAGCTCCCCAAATTTTATTTCACAAATATGAGACATTTAAATTCTTTGCCTGATATGCACGGCGGACATATAGCAGAGCAATAAATGCATCTAATTTTATTCTATCTTTCTTTTTTTTTTTTTTTCTTACGTGGGGAAATCCTCATGGATACCGGGTAGATCTGGGGGACGCAGAGTGGCATCGGACTTTCCGGGCCATCGTGCAAGGCCGCCTAGCTCCCTGACCAGGAACTTAGGGTAGGTCAGGGAGAGACAGGGGGACAAGTCAATCCGGATCTATTTTTGTTGTATCTAGCTTCCACTTGGTCCCCAATATTCTAAATGCTTTTTCTTCCGTATATTTTATCATATGATTCCTTATACGGTGATCAATGATAAGATAAAATAACGTCTTTGCTTGTCCTTTCATTATATGCCGTTTAGCATATGCTGTCGCACCTGACATATCGCTAAAAATATTATGAACTTTATTTTCTTTTTTTTTTTGACTAACAAAGTGAGATATATTCTAATGGAAAGAACGATAGCAAGAAAGAATATGGTCTGTGACGGCGATATTTATATGAAAATATTGATAGGTACTGGCCGTCCACCAACGGTTACTCGAGGGTACAATTGACCGTTGAACATGAGAAAAACCCGCTTTTCTTTTTTTTTTTTTTTTAATACTGTTTATTAGCCAGATAATAAGTATTACATGCGTATGGTATTCACAATAAACGGTGAATTGCTGTTGAGGGATGTTTTAGGCAAAAGTACCGATACGTAACGGTACGACATAGCCATACAATATTTGTGTGTCGGGGTTACATTTTTTTTTTTCTTTTTGGTGTTGCATTTATGAATTAGATCTAAGTCGCTGTAGAGCGGTGCTTATATATGATATTGTT